>NC_061091.1:70579800-70592300 GCF_015104395.2 Macrobrachium nipponense | reverse complement strand
AGAGTTTTACACCCGGCTTCCAAAGTCTTCTATTTTATTTTTATTTTTATTTTTTATGGCAATTCTCTTCTTCATCTTCGGCAAACTGACGGTTGAAGATGTCAGGTATATCGCCTAATTCTTCTTCATTTTTCTCTTTCTTCTTCTCGCGGTTCTCTGTAATTTAGAGAAGAAGAAG
This sequence comes from Macrobrachium nipponense, assembly GCF_015104395.2. Taxonomy (NCBI): domain Eukaryota; kingdom Metazoa; phylum Arthropoda; class Malacostraca; order Decapoda; family Palaemonidae; genus Macrobrachium; species Macrobrachium nipponense. The sequence goes on along the minus strand of NC_061091.1, from coordinate 70,592,122 downwards.
AAGAAAAAGAAGAAGTAGAGAGAGAGAGGGGAGGGGGGGTAAGCATATACTTCCTCTCCCCACGACATGAATTTCGTAGAGAGAGAGAGAGAGAGAGAGAGAGGCGTAAGGATATTCCTCTTCTCCCCATAACATGAATTTTAGAGAGAGAGAGAGAGAGAAATACAAATTTCGTATCTTCTTTTTTGGTCCACATCCAAATATTTCCACAGAGAATCAAACGGTCCCTTTCACTTGCATACGAGGACCCACTAACTCACAATTTTTAGGGCTGACACTTTTATTGAAACGATCAGTCATGGGGGACAGCCGACTGCTGACGAACGCGACCCCCCCCCCCCCCCCACCATTTCCTTTGCTGCTGCCGAATTTTGAAAAAAAAAAAAAAATAAAACAAGTAAAAAAAAGTTCCGAAGTCTCTTCGGTGCATTCGTGTTTTCTGTACAACGTATAATGCTGTACGAAACTTCCAGCTGGCAGACGTACGATTAGATGGCTAACTTTAACCTTGAATAAAACTAAAACTACTTAGGCTAGAGGGCTGCAATTCTGTATGTTTGATGATTGGAGGGTGGATGGCCAACGTCCCAATTTGCAGCCCTCTAGCCTCAGTAGTCTTTAAGACCTGAGGGCGGACGGACAGACAATGACGGCGGTACAATAGTTTTCTTTTACAGACAACTAAAAACTGCTGACATTCCCTTTCTTGTGAAATAGAAGAATCTCTCGACCATCTTGAATTCGATGAGAGAAGAGAGAGAGAGAGAGGAGAGAGAGAGAGAGAGAGAAAAAGACCTCCCACGTCCTAATAGAAATAGCCAATGCATATCTAATACCCATCCGTCCAGTGTCAATGGAATTCCAGAAAGATTCCCATTCCAACCTTGCCTAGCGTCAATTCCAGCCGTTCCTGTCGAGGACAGATGTTCTGAGGAAGTAGAGTTGTTTTTCTCTTCGGTATCTTGGTGGGGGGGGGGGGGCGTTTTTTATTACTCTCAAGAAGTTCCTTTTTTAACGAATTTCAAAAGTAGTATTTTTTGTGATATTGCCAGGTCTTTTTTCTAGATGACTTTAGGTACTGTTTTTTTTAAGGAGTATTTTCTAATGACTAGAAAAACTGCTTATCAAGGACATTAGAGAAATAGATTTTTTTTAATGAATTCGGGGAACTAGTTTTACATTACTTTGAAAAAGTTTTTCTGACGATTTTCTGAAGTAGTATTTTTTTGTGATATTTCGATTTTTTTTAGGTAGTGTTTTTTTAGAGGCAATTATAGGGAGTATTTTCTACTAACTAGCAGTTTCTCTAGTCATTAGAAAATACTCCTTAAAATTGCATATAAAAAAAGATATCACTAAGAAGGACTTTTGACTTATGGTTTTTTTATGGACTTGGAACTAGTTTTTCATAATACCCATTTTGATGTCTATCACGAAGTAGTTTTTTAATAGCTTTTGAGATAGAGAGAGAGAGAGAGAGAGAGAGAGAGAGAGAGAGAGAGAAAAACTTCTTGACGAAATTTGTGACGCCTTCCAACGACCGATGAATGTTTGGAATGGAATGGAATATAGAGTCGAGGCCAAAGGACAAGCACTGGGACCTATGAGGTTATTTAGCGCTGGAAAGGATATTGAGAGTAGGTAGGTCTGAAAGCTGCAACAGGATGATTGAGTGATTGATTGTGAGTTATGTGGCGTCACAACTACTGTACTAAGAGGAAAACCTCAAAGCAGTTGCACTACGAATTAACTGTTAGAAGAGGGTGGATAGGAAGAAAAAAGAAAGATATTAGGAATAGAGGCGATGAATATATAAAAGATATATTTTATTTCGTTGTTCGACGGAGAACCTTTGTCTTTAATCTATTTATGAAGAGAAGTTGATGTAAAGAATGATCTTATTAGGTTCAGAACTACCTTCGAGATTCATGGAGATAACCTCGCTATATTTTATCTCAAAACAACGCGTGATGCGACCTCCAGCTTACCCAGAGTGCGTGATAAAGTCTACGGTCAAACAGATCGTTGTTTCACCAACGTAAATTAAAATCAATAAGTTATATTTTATTAAAATTAATTGTTCTGTACTGTTTACCATACACATTATTTACTTTTTACATTTTCATTCTAATAAATAAATCATAAATATCCTATCCTAAAATTCCTGTATCTTTAACTCAACGCAAAAACACTTTCAGATTTTTCAGGCTTTTCCATAGACCTTTCCTACCCCCCATACCCAACAGCAACAACAACAAAGTCGTTCGTAGGCTTACTTCCCGAGTAAGCAAAAATGGTTGTCAAACAGAGAAGAGACTAAAACATTATTAAATTATTATAAAAAAATGATGACTGAAATGAATTAGATGAAAATACCTGGAAAATAAAATAAAATAATTTTTTCTTGGTCAAAAAACTTTTTACAGCAATATACATGTGTGTATGTATATATAGATATATCTATATATATAATAAATTATATATAATATATATATATATATATAATTGTAATAGCCAAATGGCCTATTGACTTCTCGAATTCTTCGTGTTGTTTTGGATTCACTTGTCACAACAAAGCCTTGAGATCCAAGTGCAAGGAATGCTATGAAGACATCATAATTTCATCAAATTTCTTGCACTTGGCTCTCAAGGCCTTGTTGTGACAAGCGCATCAGAAAAGAGAGAGAGAGGGAAAAAAACTAAGAATTCGAGAAGTTGGGAGGGCATTGTGGCTATTACAATTAAATATGTATCTAGTAAAAGTGATCAGTAGTTTATATATATATATATATATATATATATATATATATATATATATATATATATATATATATATATATATATATATATATATATATATATATATATAAAGGAAGAGGTGTCCAATCAGACAACAGTCATGTACACGTGTTTATTAAGAAACGTTTCATGTTGTCACAACACATCATCAGTCTGCAATTGAAATTCACCATTAAAATAAACTTAAAAATTACAATAAAAATTAAGCTTAAAAATGACAATAAAATTAAAATATACTCAGAACGTTAAAATAGGGTATGAGAAGAAAACTACCTATTCTGTCTGTCTCTCTCTCTGTGGGATGTCTCAGGAGTGAAAGAGAGAGAGAGAGAGAGAAGAGAGAGAAAGAGAGAGAGAGAAACTGGGAAGAGAGAGAGAGAGAGAGAGAGAGAGAGAGAGAGAGAGAGAGTCTCGATCGGAATGGGAAAAATTGGAAGGTTTGTCCCTCCCGAGCGTCGGCGGTTGATAGACGAAGGAGATTTCCAGCAGAAATCTTTTATAAAGAAAGCAGAACTGAAAGCCGAGACTGACGTGAGAGTAGTTCTCCAGAGTTCTAGTACACCCTCGTGACTGACCGCGTTCTTCCTCTGGCGTTCCCGGGGAATTATTTCTAGTGTAATTTCGAAAAACTTGTGCCGTCTTAGCTCCTTTTGAACTCTTTTTAGGTGTCAAACCCTTTAGCCTGTCCCAAACACCTGTCGATTAACACCAGCTGTCTCCTCCAGCGTTTCGTGACAGTTCGACCCAAAGTTCATCGACGTCGCTGACTGGATGTGATTTATGTAGATTTTTGGCATTATGCCCAGCACTGGGGCAACTAAGGGCATTCAGCGCTGGAACGGAAATTGACAGTCAAAAGGTTTGAAAGGTGTGACAGGAGGAAGACCTCAAAGCAGTTGCACTATCGATCAATTATTAGGAGAGGTTTAAGGAGAGTAAGATGGAAGAAATAGAATGAAAGTAGTTCCAGGTAGGTTGGGACTAATTGACTGACTAGGAGACTGAATGACTGACTGGATGACTGACTGACTGAGTGACGGATTGACTGATTGACTGACTGGGAGACTGACTGACTGACTGACTGAATGACTGAATGACTGAATGACTGACTGACTGAGTGACTCAGAGGTCAACAATCTCGATTTCGGTAAGAAAATGGATGTCGTGGATAGATGTGAAACTTTTTTATAAAGCTATAAACATTAACTTCCTTTCGATGTAGGGCAATAAAAGTGATAAGGAAATAATGACAAAATATATACTTAATGCCAGATAAAACATACTCTATCTGTCTCTCTCTCTCTCTCTCTCTCTCTCTCTCTCTCTATCTCTCTCTCTTTCTCTCTCTCTCTCTCTCTCTCTCTCTCTCGCTCTCTCTCTCTCTCTCTCTATATATATATATATATATATATATATATATATATATATATATATATATATATATATTCAACATTATCCGCTACATACACTCACACAGAGGAGGGCTCATTAGCAGCCCGTCGAGCCTCCTAACAGATACTTGAGTATATTTACACAATCACTGACACGATTTTGGTTAAAATATTACGTTTTTTTCGCGACAATGAAAATGACATGTGAATATTTGAATACTTTTACTTATTGATTGATTGATTGATTGATTTATTTATTTTTTGCTTCAGGATAGCCAGCGAAAGAAGTTAAGAAAGCATTTTAAAAAACCTCAGACGTATCAAATTTCCTTTCCTTTTTAGAAAGCGACTTTCGGTGTTAACAAGAGAAAAGTTCCAGACGTCAAAAATCCGTCTTATAACCGAGAGAAAGTTTTCGAAATCTTAGATTTTTTTCTTTAACGATTTTTCGATGCTTTGATGTCAAAGTTGCAGAGAAAAGCAGCATTGAAAATTTTGACTTTTTTTCCGTCTGTGATCCAAAAGTTTTCATTGAAAAGCAACATTGAAAATTTTGACTTTTTTTCCGTCTGTGATCCTAAAGTTTTCATTGAAAAGCAACATTTAAAATTTTGACTTTTTTTTTTTTTTCCCCTCCGAATGAAAATTGATTATTTTTGTTTGACTGATTTTGTCCAATGTTTTTTTTCGGGATATTGGTATATCCGAATGACCGTAAATAAAATTAGGACAAAATACTTTGACCTTTTAACTCAGAGCCAAGAAATCTTTATAGCTGACTATATTTTTCTTTCCCCTCGGGTTAACCCAGAGGAGGAAATATTGGAATGTAATTGACTGCCATCAAATAATTTCTTTTGACCTACTTAAAACAATAATAATCCCTTCCACTTTGGGATGTCTCGAAAATCAGTTCATTTCAGAACTGAAACTCGGCTCACTTTTGAAAGTGACTTAATTACTTAGAGAAAATAACCATTTCCGAATATCGCATTTTTTATGGTGAACGATATTACAAAAGGGCGCATGGATGAATATGCTTTGACGTTGAGTTTGCAACTAATGTATTGAAAAAAATAAAGATACGTGCAAATGAAACTAATGGAATGATGGTGAGATTAAATAGACAATGTGTCATGTTCGTATACCTGTAGATGACGTTTCGTCCTCTTCGAAGGGTGGATGGGGGGAAGGTGGGTTATTCTTCATGATAAGGCTGCATGTCTTCTTACTCCTGTAGAAGACAACGAAGTTGATGTGATTGATGCTATAGGTCGGGGAGACGCGGTTCTAGATCATTTCCCGTGGGGCTCGTTCTTCTCCCTTATACCGCCGATGGAAGGTTCCCTTGAAGAGGACGAACGTCATCTACAGATAAACTTGCCCAATCCGAGGATGCCCCGGAACTTACATCTGGATGAGGTCGATGCGCCTCTTCAAGAGGATCTCCTGTCACCATGACAGAAGGATCCGTCGCTGCGACATCGTCGGGAACTTTGAAGTTGTCGACAGAGCACCCGATAGAAGACGTCCTTGGATCCTAGAAGCGCTGCACATCGGAAGGGAGAAGCCCAGTACGAATGTCACACAGGAGACCTTCCTCCTCCCCACCTCCGTCAGGAGAAAGTTAAGTATATCTTAGTTTAACCAGACCACTGAGGAGCTGATTAACATCTCTCCCAGGGCTGGCCCGAAGGATTAGATAGTTTTATACATGGCTAGGCACCAATTGGTTACCTAGCAACGGGACCTATAGTTTATTGTGGGATCCGAACCACATTATATCCAGAAATGAATTTCTAATCACCAGAAATAAATTCCTCTGGTTCCACTCTGGCAGAGCGGGGAGTCGAACTCGTGACTACCGATATATATATATATATATATATATATATATATATATATATATATATATATATATATATATATATATATATCTATATCTGTGTGGCAGAGAGAGAGAGAGAGACGATCGTAGAGAGAGAGAGAGAGAGAGAGAGAGAGAGAGAGAGAGAGAGAGAGAGAGAATACTAGATAACTCATCCCATATTCTTTTATGCCTTCGAACACAAGGCGAATATAGTCACCCAGACTTTTCTTTACCTTCAAAAGGATTCATTACCCTTTATACGTAAAATCTCACACGACGTCTTTCATCGAGTATTTTTCATCCCCGACTTATCAAAAAAAGATAACTAATAGATAATACGCATTACGTACGCATTACGCACTTCCCCTGCTCTTTCTACGATTCCCGTTTGATGTCCCATAACAGCAACCTCCCTGCCCTCCTGCCCCTAGATGCGTCCTAGGGGACTGTGGGCTGGGAGGGGGGCGGGATATCCATCAATTTAGACAGAAAAGGAGCTTCCGTATCCTTCAGCTCCTGAGGGGAACTTCGCCACAGAGGCGAGGATGAGGCTGAAGCCTTGCTGGACTCACCTTTGTCCTCAGAGACTCCTCAGAGATGCCTCTGAGTCACCAGATGCCAAAAGGAGTCACGCCTCAGGTGATGGAGGTTTGGCCTCTATTTGGTTACCTGGAGTTTCTTGTAACTTTGATGACAAATGATTGATTCTATTTTTTGGATGGACGTTACACGGATAGGGATAGTAGATGAATTGGTGTCGGGTATGACCCTATGTGGTTCATGGCATCATGTAGCTACACGAGAAATATAAGAGTTGATGTAACTAATGAATTTGTATATGTATGCAGTGTATGTGTGTACATCTGTACACACACACACACACGCACAAAACACACACACACACACATATATATATATATATATATATGCATACACACATATATATATATATATATATATATATATATATATATATATATATATATGTATATATATATATATATATATATATATATATATATATATATATATATATATATATATATATATATATATATATATATATATATATATATACTATATATATATATATATATATATATATATATATATATATATATATATATATATATATATATATATATATATATGTTTGGCAAAGTAAAAGTTATTACGTTGAACAAAGCGCAGGTAATTCTGAATGCTAATGAGCCCTGTGTGTATTTTCATTGAAGTTAGTGGCCAGTAACTTGAATCCTCTGTAGTATACCTAATTACTACTTCTGTCCGAGCAAAAAGGAGGTTATGAACGATTCGGAATATTGAAGTTTTGTCTATCACGTCATTCATTCACAGGAACATCGGCCGAGGCTCTTCTCAAGTCCTGAATCCTTCGCACATAAATTGTATCAAGGACTGTGGTCTGAATACAGTATGAGCCTACGAGTGTCTAAAATAAATGGAAATGATGTATAGTATATCCAAGAAAAAATTCAGTAAAAAATGCGCGATAGGGTTTTCTGTACAGCGTGTAATCAAGGTCAGTGAAAATAGATCTATCTTTTGGGGATCTCTCTCTCTCTCTCTCTCTCTCTCTCTCTCTCTCTCTCTGTGTGTGTGATTTGCCTATCCCTAACTGATTTTCTCCTAGCTTTCGTTACAGAAACTCTAACCAAGGCCTGGTGGTGGCCTGGCCTGCATCGTTGCCAGACGCACGATTATGGCTGACTTTATCCTGGTAAGTAAAATAAAAATGACTGAGGCCAGAGAGCTGCAATTTGGTATGTTTTATGATTGGAGGGTGGGTGACCAACGTGAGTAAATAAAGAGGTGAGTGGTGGGATATTTTGCGGTATTGTGCTCTTGCAATAACAAAGTCCTTTTAGATCGAAACAGAGACGTTTTGCAAAGGTCAATTGAGCACGGAAATCCTGGATCACGGCGCCGTTCACCAAACATTAACTCACAACGGGAAACGGTTTTCAAAAAGTCATTAGAGAAGCATATTCTCCCTATTTTTTTTGTTTTGTTTGTTTTTAATCAGGAGACGTAGCACCCAAAAAAAAGCGAGCTTAATATTTCTCCTAAATGAACCTGATTTCCATATTTGGAACATTTCGCTGAGATAGATTTAAAGTTTTTTTATTTTTAGAGGGTGGGCGTATGCGGGGCGTGAGCGGGGTGGGGGTGGGGTGGGTGGGGGGAGTCTCCAACACAACAATATTTACTATCCCCTAGGAACATAATCTTATTTCCCTTCTGTTACAGGTCTACATAGAAGAGCTAAAGGAACAGTAACAAAGACATATTATCGTACTTACCGTAGATGAGAAGACGAGGTAATGTGTTGCTCTCCTTAATTACATCGATTTACACCCCCCCCCTCCCTCTCTCTCTCTCCTTCTCCCTCTCTCGTCAACCGTATCTTCTCTCTCTCTCTCTCTCTCTCTCTCTCTCTCTCTCTCTCTCCATCGAGGCTTCCTGCTGGGTGAGGGAGAAGAAGAAAAGGGCGAGAGGCAGTTGAGAAGGATTTGACCTGACCTGACCTGACCTGACCTGACTGACCTGTCACACTGCCTGAGGGGGCAGTTTCGCGGTCCAATAATTGTTACTTTCCAGCCCCTGTCTGCCCATTACGACCTAAAGGAACTGCTCTACGTAACGATGGCAGGAACTCAAGTAGATTCACATCAATCATGCATCTGATGTCTAGGCCAGAACCTTACGACGCTCCTGATTTGCTGTTGATAAGCCTATCACAGGGCTGGAAACTCTCTGTCTCTCGAGAGAGTTCACATAGACAGGACGTATGTTCCACCTCTCCTGAGGGAAACATATTTCAAAAGTATCTATCAGGAGAGGTGGAACATACATCCTGCCTTTGCAAACTCTCTCGAGAGACTGAGAGTTTCCAGACCTGTGACTGGCTTATCAACAGCCAATCAGGAGCGTCGAAAGGGACTGGCCTAGATATCAGATGCACGGTTGATGTGAATCTACTATAGTTGGACTGATGAAGACTACAGTACGTAGACCCAGTAATGGGTGTAGCGCCGACAGTACACCTCAGGCGGTGCACTGTGGGCGAAATAAGACACAAAAATAAACTAGCTATACCTGACTTGCAGCTGTGTATATCAGTAAACACTCGAGACTTCCGTGAGGGATTAACTTTGTCATATATTTTCTTTCCATCCATAAGTCTCGTTTGTATAAGTGAATCACAAAAATGTTGAACGTTGAATATATAAATAAAGGCGAAAGGCACAAAGGAAAGTGGAGTGAAGGAGTACTGTGAACAAGGTCTTTCGACTCGATGTCCTTGCTAAGTAAAGGACATCGAGCCCTTCACTCTCCTCCCTGGCTTTGGCCTTTCTTCATATAAAGTTTTGTTTATGTAACTATACTCTGTTTTTTTCCATCTGTCCATCCGCTTTGGTGTTTGCACATGGTAACACTGCGTCCCGGGCTATAAATGATATCCTGCTTCGAATATTAACTGTGTAATTCGCATACAGTAAATAATTAAAACACTTTTCAGTTGCAAATGTACACCCAGATATCCTTTTATTTACCTAAAATTTACACATAGCGTAACTATTTAAAGCCCGGGACGCAGTGTTACCATACGAAAACACCACAGGCAGATGGACAGATGGAAAAAAACAGAGTATAGTGAATGGAATGAATCATACAACAATATGCAGTGTCATTAACCATAATATTTTTTTATGGTTAACTTAGACATAATATTCTTTTTATAGAGATAACCAAATTGACCTTCCTTTGCTCTGGGAGGAGTCATCTTGTGTTAAGGCGCTTCCGAAATGACGGATAGAGGCGTGTTTGCATTGTGCTTGCTTTTGCAGGCACGAACGGACGCAAAAAAACTATATGTACATACATACATACATTCACACTATATATATATATATTGTATATAGTATATATGTATACATTTACGTGTGTATGTATGTTGTACGCGTGTGCATACATTTATATATATTTAAGGTTTGTATTTCTCTGTCTAAATTAAATCCCGATTAGTTAGAGTAAGGGGGAAAATGAATTCCATTGTTCTACCTTTGAAAACAACATTTTGGATCTGTTTCGCCAAAGCTGCAAAATTCTCCCTCAATAATAATTCAGTAATGAACGAAACGCCCATCTGCACAATATAGAATACGGTCATCCGAGAGACTCCATTCAATCCGGTTTTATCACGGAATATATAAAATTCTAAAAAAAAGTCTGCGAAATAATTAAAAATGCGAATCACGTCAAAATGGAATTTCGGTTTTATTTCACGCCTCGTGAAGTGCAATTGTTTTTTTTTTTTTTTCTCCAAGAATTAGGGAGAAGTTGAAGATAATAAAACTCACGAGAGAGAGAGAGAGAGAGAGAGAGAGAGAGAGAGTTCACCTAACTTCGGCAGCCGAAGTTAACTCGATGCCACAACCAGGAAATTACCGGAGCCAAAACTTCTATGACGACCAAGATTTTGGTCAGTTTACAAAATAAACAGTATTATTGTTGTCAGTAAGGCAATGCTGAAAGCCAGGAGAAGACTGTGCTTTGTCCAGTGGAAGAAAAATACCCGCTTTCACTCCGGAACTGGAAGGACACCATATGAGGCCATGTATGGACAGAAGGCTCGTCTTGGTGTTGACGCAACTTCTGTACCAGAGGAAGTCCTGGACGGTATGCAGGCGGAGGAGCAGCTTGCAGAGGCACTATGTGTTGTCAATGAGGTCACAGACACAGAGGAGGAAGAGACAGGTGTTGAAGAGCAAGAAGAACCATCCGCTGTCATTAACTACATCTCCTGTGGTAAAAGATATTTTGGTTCAAATGTGTGCAAAGTGTGAGAGAACCCATGTCAATCTTATACTCCGTGTTCTATGATGAATAACGATGCTGATGAGCCTGTGCTTTGTTCCATCTGCAGTCGGAGTCACAGTATTCATACTGAACAAATGAAGGCCAACATAGAACAACAGAAACAAGCCCTAAAAATGATCGCTAATTCTGTGAGGAGATTTCAACCAGCCAAAGTAGGGGACACTGTGATGGTTCCTGTTCCATTAGTTGACCGCCGACGTGCAGAGTTTCGTATTGTGAAGGCAGTTATTTTTCAGGCATTGGACAATGGCACATATAAGCTTGGTACAAAACACGGCCTGCTTAAACAGGTGTACACTCGCAACCAATTTACTCCATGTCTAGAAAAATTCCTTTCGCTAGATGATGTACAGGAGCGGGAAGTAAGCCTGCGGGAAGTAGCCATTGCAGAATCAATGAGACAAGGTCAGGGATTCGCTAAATGCTCTTACACTAAGTCATGTATGGCCAGACGCTGCAAGTGTTTAAAAAACTCTGTTTTATGCAACAGCAGATGCAAATGCAGTGCCTCTTGCTCTAACAAGGTCGACACACAAATACCTTAAACTTTGATGCATTTTGTAATCTATTTTCTTTAATGTATTGTACATACACTTATGTTTATCATTTACTTTCTTTCAACTAGTTACTTGCTAAAACTTTATACGTTTTGATGTATTTGAAAATTGCATTTTCTGAAAATGAATAAAATTAATTATGTTCACTACGTTTTATCATTCCCTCGCTTTTTTTTCCATCTGGCTGCTTGCTGTATGGACATTTTGTAAACTGGCCAACGATAATTTTGTAAACTGACCAAAATCTTGGTCGTTTTGCAAAATGTTGAGAAATTTAGGTCATTTTGCAAAATGGCCACGAATTTGGTCCTTTTGCATAATGGCAGGCAATTTTGTAAAATGACCGTAACATATATATATATAATATATATATATATATATATATAATATATATATATATATATATATATAAATTATTTCACGAAAAAGACGACAGAATAAAATAACAAAGAGCGAATGACTATAAATTCCCAAGTTAGTATTCATAGACAGTTGGCTACGTTCAATAAAGCGTTCAGCCATAAGCGGCAGGCAAGCTGGTAACACCTTGTCCCTCCCCTCTCTCTCTCTCTCTCTCTCTCCTGATACCCAACAGCTCCTTTTCCCTCTCTCTCTCTCTCTCTCTTTCACTCACCCGACTCTGGCAACAGCTCTCTCTCTCTTCATCTCTCTCTCTCTCACTCACCCGCCTCTAACAACAGCTCTCTCTCTCTTCATTATCTAAGGTCACCAAGTCAGAGTCAGAACTACAAAAATATTCATTTATTTAAAAGCAAAGCAATGATCAAATAGTTAGGTTCTCA
>NC_061091.1:70572300-70577300 GCF_015104395.2 Macrobrachium nipponense | reverse complement strand
TAGTTACTTTACAGCTATTTATTTACAAGAGGCTGCTTAACAGCCAAGGTTAAGTAAATGCTACTGGTCCCCACGTGGACTTATAATATCTCTCAAGTGGATGATAGCTGCTGGCTCAAAATGGAATTCGTAAAAGCTGGTTTCATAATCTTGGGGTAATGCAACACTTGCGGGCAGATAGACTTGACACGTGACTCAGGGAATCTGGAAAAGGATCCCAGGTTACACAAGATAAAAGAAAAATGATTTCTTGCACCAGTTACTATTATTTCGTTCTCTAACACTGGGGAAAAGGAACTTTAATGTTTCACTGAGGTATGCAATGACTTCATTTGTCTGGGACGATCACACAAGGGGAAGCATGCGGCCATGAGGCAGTGAGAGGAAACAAAAGGATGAGTTCTTTTGATATAGAAGTCTGAATTGGGAAAATGGGGATCAAATAGATAATAGGATGTAAGGGAGGTACACGGACGGGATGCCGAATGCATTTTTGTCGAAGGACAAGAAGCAGAAGCCAGGAAGCCGAACGGACAGAATGCCGAACAGACATAATGACGAACAGACACAATGCCGAACAGACATTAAGTCGAACGGACAAAATGCCGAATATTGCTAAGATTACGAAAGATAAATATAAGCAAAAAATAATAATGGTTAACAATTTTTGACTTTTCACTAATTCGATCATTACTATTTAACTGCTTGTTTAATTAACAATTACCTAGTTTACTAATACTGCTTTGTAGTTATATATTTTTTTTTCTGTATTCAAATTTGACTATGGATTTTATTTTTTTCGAGTTCAACCATGGAATTCACTAAGACAGGACGTGGTGGCCGAAAATTGCTTCATAATGGATATTCATACGTTGTCGATAAAACTGTTAAAGAAACTAGTTACTGGAGATGTGAGCGACGAAAAGTGTGCAATGGTAGAATTAGAACGATCAGTGATACCGAACATGGACAAGCTTCAGATCATTCACATCCTCTCGACGGTGCTCATAATACCATTTTAAAAGCTTTGGATAAAATGAAGACTACAGCAGAACAAACAGAAGAGGTAACAAGCCGTGTAATAAATAATGTCTTGGAAGAACTGCCGCTCAGCATTGCTGGTTCTATACCTAAAAGAGGAACACTCGCAAAAATGGTAAGGCGAGCAAGAAAGAATGAAGAAAGTGAAGACTTGGACATGACAACCCGTATCGAGAATTTTCGTCGTTATGAAACCACCTCTGTTACAATTTTATCGACAGAAAATAACTTGGAATTATTATCTAAAAAACAAGCATGGTTTGCCGATGGAACATCTGACTCCGCTCCTTTAAGCAAACAGCTTTATACCATACATGCCATTGTTTTAAAAAGTAAAACCTTACCGTTGGTGTATTGTATTGCCAGTAACAAAGAAGAAAAAACATATGACGAAATTTTTTGGATTTTTAAAAAGCAGAGGTGTTCAGGAGCCTGATTCAATAACTGTTGATTTCGAAAGAACAACAATAAATAGCATTAAAAAGAACTTTCCTAATACATCTATATCAGGTTGTTTCTTTCATTTCGGCCAATGTTCATGGCGGAATATCCAGTCTTGTGGTCTACAGCAGTGGTATGTTGAACCCAGTAATGCTATTTTCATCAAGCAGTTACAAGCACTTGCTTTCGTCCCACCTGCTGATGTACATGATTTATTTGACGAATTGGTGAATTCCTTAGATGCTGAAACTGATGAATTACTAAGTGATTTTTTGGTTTACTTCGAAAGTACGTCGTTAGGGATAATCCAGCGAGGTCGAAGGAGGAAACCATTGTTTGATGTTGATTTGTGGTCTGTTCACACTAGAGTTAATGATAATTTACCGAGAACAAACAATTCCCTTGAAGGCTAGCATCAGGCTTTTAAAAAGAGAATTAATGTAACCCATCCAGCACTCACCAAATTACTAAAGGTTATCAGAAATGAACAAGCATGTAATGAAATTCTAATTGAGCAGGCTTCTGCAGGGATTGATATATCACGACCTAACAAGAAATACGATGCCATTAAAGATAGAATGAAATCCATATTTTGTTCTTATGATAAGGACGAAGGATTAAGTGTTTCTACGATCTCTGGCTCACAATTTTTAAATATTTTACTTTTAAAAACATTGTCGAAATAAAATAATTATCAAGCATTTTACTTTTATTTTGCTCCTTTTGTCTTTTGTATGTGTTCTGAAAATTTCAAAGCAAACAAAGAAAAAGCCTTCTTATCGATTTTCTAACGACTGAAGAAAAAAAAACTATTATTGTTTTTTTTCTTATAGTCAAATTTGAATAAATAAAAAATATATATCATTACAAAGCAGTATTAGTAAACTAGGTAATTGTTAATTAAACAAGCGGTTAAATAGTAATTATCGAATTAGTGAAAAGTTATCTATGTCTCTCAGCAAATGTTATCATCCTATTATTATTTTTGCTTATATTTATCTTTCGTTATCTTAGCAATATTCGGCATTTTGTCCGTTCGACTTAATGTCTGTTCGGCATTGTGTCTGTTCGTCATTATGTCTGTTCGGCATTCTGTCCGTTCGGCTTCCTGGCTTCTGCTTCTTGTCCTTCGACAAAAATGCATTCGGCATCCCGTCCGTGCACGGTAAGGGACTGGCAATATGCTGTTTCACAAGACGTACCTGGATGCCATGTTCAGTAGATCTTTGTAGAAATGGGGCCTGACTTTGTCTCAGGTCTGGGGCTCGGGCGCGCCACTAACGCCATGGATAGGCCTAAATGGAAGGCGGGTGGTCGGACATCTGTCCGAGGTCACGAACTGGAGAGGTCTGAGGGAGATCGCAGGTGTCTTGCCTGGGTGTTGGGGGTCAGCTTAACCCCCCATGAGCAGGGCAAATCCTGGAAACAGAACATACAGCCAGCAGAGGGTTCACAGGAAAAAGAGCTTAAGATATAGGCCTAAGAAGTACCAGTCTGCCTACATCCTTCCCTTTGAGATACGTCCCTAAAGCTGACAAAAGACTATATTCTCCCCCATTCCAACAGGAAATGCTTAACTCTGGACGGCTAGCTTTGGTTTCCCGCTCAAATCAGCTGATATTTGGAGGGATATGGCTGCCGTTTTACAAAGCCAAATAATGAATTAATTACTGGGTAGACGAAAAAGATCGATAAACGTAGCATATATATATATATATATATATATATATATATATATATATATATATATATATATATATATATATATATATACAGACACACTACAGAGACGGTACTGACGACGAACATACACAACCCAGATACCCATATACCCATAGGCGGGTAACAAGGCAGTAGTGGTATTCAAAACTCATTTGGCTAAGAGTCACGATATACTCTCAAGGAACAGTGCCGATACCCAGTCGTGTAATTTCGTCAGTACTGTGATTTTCAGTGACTTCTAATATTGCGCATTAGTCTTTCGTCGATGGCTTGGGAATAATATTTTCGCACTAATTGTTATTCATTTTTCTTCTGTTCTCACTGACAGAGAAGCCTTTAGACAAGGTCACTATGAAGAGCCTATAGAAAATCGGCCTTATTTGTATTTCTGCCGCAGAATTACTTTCTGTAATTAATAATGTCAAGTAATGTGTTTGAAAATAAAAGTAATTACGTCCATCTATACTGTAGTATATACATACACACATAAATACATGAATACATACTTAAACAAATAACACACACACACACACACACACACACACACACACACATATATATATATATATAATATATATATATATATATATATATATATATATATATATATAGATATAGATATAACTGAATCACAAAAGTTTGGAATATGATAAATGCATAAATAAAGGTATATTGATATATAAATATGTGTGTGTATTTGTTTATATATGTATGTATATATGCATGTCTGTTTTATATACTACTGTATAAATGGACGAAATTACGATTATTTTCAAAAACATTACTTGACATTAAAAGTTACAGAATGTATTACGTTGCAAGAAATATCAGTAACCCCTATTTTCTTTTGAATCTTCAGTGTGACCCAGTAGAAAGGCGTCTCTGGCAATGAGAAGAGAGAAATTTGGATAATTGTAACGAAAAATATTTTGATATCTAGTTGGAAATTCCATGGGCAATCTGATAAATGGACTGTGAGACCAGTCCTCATAGTCAGGGTGAAATATTAATGTCAGGGAAGACTCATAGGTTAGGTTAGGTTAGGTTACTTCAATGTTATCCCCACCAGTCATTTTTCTTTCCATCTTTTATTAGAGAAAATTTACAATATTTTAAAGTTTTAATAGTATTACATCCAGAATATTATCAGAGTTGACTTAATTTGGGTGTGGGAAACATAAAGAGACTTTATCTCAAGAAGATTCTATGGTTAGTTTTTAAAATATGGTGTCCCGCTTCTTCAGGGAAGATCCAGTAGTGGGTTATAGTTCTGGAAATTGCTTCCCGGATTCTCGAACTCTTCTGTGTCTCCAGAAATTCCTTCTCCTTCTCAGTCTTCTTCTTCCTCCAGGATCTGCCAGGTCTCCAGTAGCCAATTACTCCCTGTGACTTCAGTATGCTCCTGAAGAAGACGACGCTGGAGCCAGAGCATCAAGGAAGGAAGAGCGGAATCCAAATTGTGCTTCTTCAGCCGCTGCTTCTTGGAGACCGAAATCCCCTTCAGGCTTTTTTTAAAACTAACCATCGTGACGAGCGAGTCACAGAGCATACTGTAACAATGGCTCTTGTGAATTATTGTTTATCAGTGTTTGTTATGCTCCTGAATATTGGAAGATTGTCATTTATGGCTATTATTACCACTGAATTTTTGAAATCATTTGGATCACCTGCCTGCTCTGAACTTGATGGCGGCAGTGTGAGTTTAACTCATCATATGGATTCCAATCTGAGGACTTTCAATGCCTGCTCCGATCGTGATGGCGGCAGCGAGAGTTCATCTTGTGAATTGGATCTTA
>NC_061091.1:70554800-70567300 GCF_015104395.2 Macrobrachium nipponense | reverse complement strand
AATTTTTAAAATTTTTAAATTCATTTATTGATTTTTATTTTTTATTTATTTATTTTTTTTATTTTACTTATTTTTATTTATTCATTTATTTTTATTTTTGATTTTTTTTATTTTTATTTCTAAATTTAATTTTTTTATTTTATTTTTATTTTCTTAAATTTTATTTATTTATTTTTATTTTCCTTATTGTTTTCATTTTATTTATTTTTATTTTTATTTTTAGTTTAATTTTAATTAATTTTATTTTTATTCGTTTTTATTTTTAATTTATTTAATTTTTTATTTTAATTTATTAATTTAATTTTTATTTATTTTATTTATTTTATTTTTAATTTTTTTTTATTAATTTTATTTTTTTATTATTTTTATTTATTTATTTTTCTTTTTATTTATTTATTTATTTATTTATTTATTTATTTTTTATTTTTTTTCTTTTTATTTATTTTACTTTATTTATTTAGTTTTTATTTATTTATTTTTTATTTTATTTTTAGTTTTATTTTTTTGATTTATTTTTATTTATTTATTTTAAATTTTTTATTTTTATTTATTTTTTAATTTATTTTTTATTTTAATTTAATTCATTTTCTTTATTTTTATTTTTTTAATTTAATTTATTATTTTTTTATTTATCTTTATTTTTAATTTATTTTTATTAATTTTTTATTTTTATTTTTGTTTTTAATTTAATTTTACATTTTTATTTTTTTTTATTTCTATTCTTATTCTTTATGTTTTATTTATTTCTTTTATTTATTTATTGTTTTCTTATCTTATATTTTTATGTATTGTATTTATTTATTTATCATTTTATTTATATTTATTTATTTATTTTTTATTCATTTTTATTTATTTTATTTATTATTTATTTATATTTATTTACTTATTTTTATCATTCTTATTTATTTATTTTTTTATTCTTATTTATTTATTTTTAAATATTTTAATTATTTTCATTTAATTCTTATTTATTTATTTATTTGTTTTTATTTAATTTATTTTTAGTTAATTTATTGTATTAATTACTTTATCTATTTTTATTATTTATCTTTTTATTTATTTTTATTTATTTATTCCTCTTTATTTCTTTATTTTTTTATTTTTATCAATTACGTTTATTGTGTCTGTTTTTTCTAATTGTATTTATTTATTTATTTGTAATTTATTTTTTATTTATTTTTATTTATCTCTATTTATTTTATTGATTTTATTTAAAAATTTTTTTTATATTTATTTAACTTGTTTATTATTTTTATTTTTATAATCTATTTATTTTTTTTATAAATAATTTTTTTTATTTATTTATTTTTATTTATTTAATTTTATTTATTTGTTTTTATCTTTTTTATTTTTTATTTTTACTGTGTTTATTTTTATTTTTTATTTATTTTTTAATTTTCATTAATTATTTATCTATTTATTTTTATTATATTTAATATTGTTTATTCATTTTTTATTTTTATTTATTTATTATTCTTTTTATTTATTTATTATATTGATTGATTTGGTATTTAGTTTTCTTTATTTTTTTATTTAATTTATTTTTTTTATTTTTATTTTTTACTTATTTATTTTTATTTATTTTTATTCCTCTTTTATTTTTATTTAATCTATTTTTTTATTTATATTATTTTGTTATTTTTTTTTTATTTATTTTTAATTTTTTTTTCTAATTATTTTTCTATTTTTATTATTTAGTTATTTTTTAATTTTATTTTCTATTTTATTTTTTTCTTAATTTCTATTTAATTTATTTATTTTCATTTATTTATTTATTTATTTTTATTTATTTTTTTATCTTAGTTTTGTTTATTTATTTTTTTATTTATTTTGTCTTTTTTTTATTTCTTATATTTTTATTTATTTTTTATTTCCTTTTTGTATTTATTTATTTTTATTTATTTATATATTTATTTTTGTTTTTATTTGCTTTTGTTTATTTTTTATTAATTTTATTTATTTATATTATTTATTTTTTATTTATTTTTTATTTATTTATTTATTTATTTATTTATTTTTATTCTTTATTTATTTAATTTTTATTTATTTTTCTTTATTGTTTATACATTTTTATTATTTATTTATATTAATGTTTTACTTATTTTTATTTATTTATTTTTAATTTATTATTTACCTATTTTTATATGTATTTATTTTCATTTATTATATTTCTTGTTATGTTTTATTTGTAATTTAGTTGATTTATTTATTTATTTTTATTTAATTATTCTTATTTTTATTTATTTATTTACTTATTATTTAATTATTGTATTATGTTTATTTATTATTATTTGTATCTATTGTTATGTATGTATTATTATTTATCATGGATTTATATGTATTTATTGATTTTATTTTCATTTTATTTATTTATTTATTACATTTATTTATATTTATTTACTTATTTATTCATTCTGTATTATTTATTTTTTTATTCTATTTAATTATTTTAAATATTTAATTATTTTCATTTATTCTTATTTATTATTTATGTGTTTTTATTTATTTATTTTTATTATTATCTTATTAATAATTTATCTATTTTTATTTATTATCTTTTATTATTTTTATTTATTTATTATCTTTATTATTTATTTATTTATTTTTATCAATTACGTTATTTTTATGTTTTTCTATTATTATTTATTTATTTTTATTATTTTATTTATTTATTTATTTTACTCTCTATTTATTTTTATTTGATTTTATGTATTTTTTATATTATTAACTTTCATGTATTATTTTATTTTTATATTTATTTTTTTTTATAAATAATTTGTTTGTATTTATTTATTTTTATTTATTTAATTTATTTATTGTTTTATTTTTTTATTTATTTATTTTTATTTTTTTAATTTTTCATTTATTTCTGTATGTATTTATTTTCATTTAATTATTTAACTATTTATTTTTTATATATATGTAATAGTGCTTATTTATTTTTATTTATTTATTATTCTAGTTAATTTACTTATTATATTGATGATTTATTTTATTTGTCTTTAATTTTTTTATTTTATTTATTTTTTTATTTTTATTTATTTATGCCTTTATTAGTTATTTGTATTTTATTTTGAGTAGCTCTTTTATTTTATGAATTTATTTTTATTTATTTATTTGTTTATTTATTTTTTTTATTATTTTTAATTTATTTTTTAATTATTTAATCTATTTTTATTAATTTATTTATTTTTAAGTTTATTTATCTATTTTTATTTATTTATTAATTTCGATTTATTTATTTATTCATTTATTTATTTATTATTTGTTTAGTTATTTTATCTTATTGTTTATTTATTTTTTATTTATTATTCTTTTTTTTTTTCTATATATTTTATTTATTTGTTTATTTACTTTTATTTATTTATTTGTTTATTTATTGAATATTTATTTAATTTATTGTTTTATTTATTTTTTAATCTTAAAACATTTATTGATTATTATATTAGTTATTTTTATTTATTTATTTATTTATTTATTTTATTTATTTATTATTTTTATTCATTATGTATTGATTTTTATTTATTTCTTTATTTTTATACATTTTGATTGTATTTATTATGATGTTACTTATTCTATATATTTATGTGATGTTGTATTTATTATTACCTATTTTGATTTATTTTTTATTTTCATTTATTTTATTTCTTTGAATTTTTATTTAATTTAGTTTATGATGTATTATTTATTAATTTACTTTCTTTATTTATTATTTAAATTTATTTATTTATTTATTTTATTTAGTATTTATTTATTTTGGATTTTTATTATTTATTTTTATCCTTTATTTTATTTTTTTATTTTTTTCATTTTATTGCCTTTATTGTAATTGGTATGTTTATTTAGTTATTTGTATTTATTTTTATTTACTTTTCTCTATTTTCATTTATTTTTATGTGTGATTTTTGTTTCAAAAATGTTTTAAAAAATCACATACATTAAAAAAAAGTTTCAATTTTGGTACACAATTTTTGAGTTTGTTTTCTTCTTTTGATGCAAGGTTTTTTTTTTTGTCAAGAATCATTATAAAAATCATCTAAAAGGGAGGAAAAATTCAACCTTTATGATAATTTTGTATTCGATTTAATTCTGACTTTTGTTTCCATAATCATTTCGAAAATTCCCTAAATCAGGACAATGAATATGACATAAAAGAACGGTTTAAAAAAATAATTATGACTAAAATTTTTGGGAGTTTATCACCCCATTTTGATAACTAATTACTAAAATTGCATAAAAAAAGACAAATGATCTTAGCTTTTGTCTAAATTTTAATGTTATATTCATTTTCATATTTTCATTAAATTATTTTTCAAATAAAAATCATTTATCGAAATAAGGGCGAAAATTCTTAAAATTATTTATTTATTCTATATTCCCCCTTTTTTCGAATTTTTATATTGATTTTTGAAAAAAAAATTAACCAAAATGAAAAAGGAAATATACTCAATAATATTTTGCACAAATTTATAGATGTATTTTTAAACATTTTAAGTTCTATTTCTAGGTGATTTTTAAAATAGCTTCTGAAATAAAAATCAGTCATCAAAAAGAGGCAAAAGCTAGCAAGAATTGAAATTAATTTTTTTTTTAACTGATTTTAATTTTAAATACATTGTCTTATTTTAGCCAATTTTCCGAATGATTTTTGAAACAAAAATCATCCATGAAAAATAGGAACAAACTCTCAAACATATTGTACAAAAATTAAAATACTTTTAAAAACATAAGAAAACATAAGAAAATTTTAACCGATTTTTTAGTTATTTTTCAAACAAAAATCAGTCATCAAAAAATAAGAAAATTTCAAAAAAATTACCTACTAAAATTGAAATATATTTAAATGATTTTAAAAAAATCTTTTATTATTTTTCTATTTAATTTTATTTTTTAGGCGATTTTTATGAAGAGTTTTTGAACTAGAAATCTGCCAACAACCATTGAATAAGACATTCAAATGTTATGTGTAATAATTGATATATTGTCTTAGTTTTAGGCAATTTTCCAAATGATTTTTGAAATATAAGTCAGAAAAAGAAGGAAAAAGTCCTAAAAAATATCGTATTGAAAATTATTTATTATTTAGCTGTTTTTTCTTTGTTATATTCATTATCCAATACTTATAATTTACATTTTGCTAGCTGCCTTATTCAATGCGTGCATAATTCACCAGTTTCTTCCAGACTCCCTACTCTTAGTTCACTTGATACCATTAATCAAAAACAAGCTAAAGGATGCAGCTGACCCTGGCAACTACCGGCCGATTGCAATCACAACGATCGCATCGAAGATACTTGAGTCGGTTCTTCTTGTGAGACTTCTCCCCTTTCTACACACCACTGACAACCAGTTCGGGTTTAAAGCAAACCACTCAACCGACACCTGCATCTACATACTGAAAGAATTGCTGAACTACTACCTATCATCAGCATCTCCTGTTTTCCTGTGTTTCGTAGATGTGAGAAAAGCATTTGACAGAGTAAACTACCTGAAGCTATTCCTGAAGCTGCATAAAAGGGGCACACCCCTGTATCTAGTTGGCATTTTACATTGCTGGTTCTCCACACAGCAATTCTGTGTCAAATGGGGCAACGTATTATCGTACACCTTCGGCTCCCTAAACGGGCTTCGGCAAGGGGGCATTCTCTCTCCATACCTGTTTAATACGTACACAGATGCCTTGAATGTCAAACTGAACTCGCTCCCAATCGGATGCACTGTCAATGAAACAACTATAAACTACCTCTGTTACGCCGACGATATGGTTCTGATTTCCCCATCAGTGCAAGGTCTCCAACGACTCATCGACACTTGCCGCCAATATGCAGAGGAATTTGATATAATCTACAACGAAACCAAGACCCAGTGTATGTCGCTGCTCCCGAGATCGCTTAAGCATATTGCAGAACCACAAATTTTCCTCGGAAACCATCGGCTGGAATTTGTGCGCGAATTTCCGTATTTGGGTCACATTATTACCGACGACCTAAAAGATAAGGCAGACATTGAACAGAGGCGTCGTAAACTATGTGCAACTGGCAACATGATAGAAAACCACCTGGACAATTTAAAAATCATTGTAAGGCGAACAATGTCCAGCCTGGTAACCCGAGTGAGAAACAGCGGCAACTCACTCATACAAAGCATCCTAAGGAGTGAAGCAAGAAGAAAAAATCTAAATTGTGGGAAAGATGGGAAAATGAGGCCTTTGTCCCCTTAAGGACTTAATCTCTGTATTAGCAAGATGTCATCTGCAGATTTTGTCATTATTATATTTATTGCTGATATTTAATTTTTTCATTATTTCTGTGATTACTATCAAGTTAAAGTTTTTTTTATACATTCAACTTATGTATTTAACCCTCTGGACCTGACTACTGTAACCACCTAAGGTCTCTAGTTGAAATTTAAGTTATATAATCTGTGGACTAACTGTTATAACTCTCAATGCATTTTTTTTCTCACCAATATTATTACTATTACCAGTATTATGATTACTATCTTTTATGCTACCTCAGCTATTTTTTGGATAAGTGCCGATTACTCATTTTTCCTATCATGTTGACTCATATATCTAGATTGTGTATGTTACTGTGTATTTTGTATATTCATTGTATATGGCCCTGAACCGAAATAAAGGATATTATTATTATTATTATTATTATTATTATTATTATTATTATTATTATTATTATTATTATTATTATTATTATTATTATTATTATTATTATTATCATTATTATTATTATTATTATTATTAAAGTGATATTTGAATCAGAAAATAGGCCTCAAAAAAGAGTAAATCTAACAAGAATATTGCATCTTAATAGAAATATTTTTTTAGCTTTTTCCTTTTTGATTTTTATCTTTTTCGGTAATTTTTTCTAATAATTTTTTCAACAATAACCAACTAATGAAAAATGTATAAAAAAAACTATCATAAATATTGTTAAAAAATTGAAATATTTGTTTAAAATTTCTTGTTACATTTTTTAGTCGATAGTTTAAATAATTTTTGGAAAAAGATCAGTTATAAAATGGAAGGCAAAACTCCCAAAATTACTGTATTCAAATTAAATTATTTATCAAATTTATTTTTGTTTTAGATTTAGTGCCCTATTTTTAGGCAATTTTTGAAATGTTCTGTTAAACAAAAAAAACTAGTCCTCAATATTGGGAAGCCAATAAAGGGCTAAGATATTATATTTAAAATGATATATTTTTAAAGTTTCGAACTATTTTTTAGAGAATTTTTATAATGATTATTTGAAACAAAGTAATGTCCTAAAATTTGAATAATTTTCAGGTATTTATGCGATTTTCATAATTAGTTAACAAAATGGGGTGAAAAACTCCCAAAAATTAGTTCATAATCATGTTTTTTAAACCGTTCTTTTATGTTATATTCATTGTCCTGATTTAGGTAATTTTCGAAATGATTATGGAAACAGAAGCCAGAATGAAATCGAATACAAAATTATCATAAATGTTGTATTTTTCCTCCTTTTTAGGTGATTTTTATAATGATTCTTGACACAAAAATCTTGCATCAAAAGATGAAAACAAACTCTCGAAAATCGTGTATCAAAATTGAAATTTTTTTTTCAAATGTATTTGGTTTTTTAAAAAATTTTTGAAAAAAAATTACACATCTAAATGAGGACTAAACCGCGGAAAATATTACATTTAAATTTATATATATTTTAAGCTTTTTCCAATTTAATTTTGTTTTTAGCATGTTTATGATGATTTTTGAAACAAAAAGACAAAAACCAGAAAATATTGTGCAAAACCTGGAATATTTATTAAAGCTTTCTATGATATATTTCTTGTCCTATTTTTAGGCGATTTTTATAATTATATTTGAAAAAAATCAGTAACAAAAATGAGTGTACAATCCAAGAATTAAATAATCATTTTAACATGTTTATTTGAAATTCATTCCTCTTTGTGATGGATGATTTTTGCTTCAAAAATCATTTAGAAAATTGGCTAAAATTAGGACAATGAACTTCAAATTAAAAGCAGTTTGTAAAAGGTTTAATTTGAATCTAATATTTTTAATATTTTGTCTGATTTTTGATGACTGATTTTTATTTCGAAAATTAGTTCAAAAAACACCTGAAATTCGGGCAATAAATGTAACAAAAAAAGCATTAAGAAATATATGCATTTTTGCAATATTTTTGAGAGTTTTTACCTCCTTTATTTTGGTGGATTTTTGTATCAAAAATAAATATAAGAATAGCCTGGAAAAGGGGAGTGGGCGAAGAAAACGATTTTTTATCTTTCAATTTAAATACAATATTTTTCACTATGTCACCAAATAAGAGGGCAAAACTCCCAAAAAGAGAGCCAGTAAGCACAAAGTTATTGCATTTAAAATTACATATTTTTAGAGCTTTTCTCTGTTTCATTTTTTAAACTATTTTTTAGAGAATTTTTATAATGGTTAATTGAAACAAAACAGCCACCGAAGTAAGTGGTAAAATTTGAATATTTTTATTACTTTTCATGTTACATTAATCAATCTACTAAAAATTTAGGCGATTTTCTAATTGATTTTTGAAATAAAAATTAGTCACCAAAGGGAGTGTAAAACTCCGAAACAAAAATGTATCAAAAAGATGAAAAAAAACTTTAGATATTGAAATATTGTTTTAAACTAAACTTTTTAAGTTTACATTTTATTGTTTTCATATATTTATACAAAAATCCGCCAACATAAAGAGGAAAAACTCAAAAATTCTATGCAATAATTGAAATTATTTTAAAACTTTGACGTGTTTTTACATGATTTTCGGTATCAAAATCAGTTATGAAAAAGAAGGCAAAACTCCTAAAATATTGTATCCAAAGTGTATAATTTTTAAACTCTATTTATTTTAAATTAATTGTGTTATTTTTAGACGGCATTTTAAATGATTTAAAAAAAAACACGGCATAAAAAAAACTCAAAAATTTTATGTTATATTAATTTCTAAAATAAAACTCAATCATCAAAAAGTGAGGGAAAATCCTTTAAATATTGTATTCAAATCAAATTACTTTTTGAACTGTAGCCGTTTTTAAAAATAATCATTTTGATAAAAATATAAAAAAAAAACTGAAAAAGTTTCGAAAATTTGGAACTAAAATTGTAATTTTTTTGAACGCTTTATGTTACATTTATGATCCTTTTTAAAGAAATTTTTGAAATAATTTGTAAACAAAAATCATCTATAAAAAATAAGGGCAAGAAACCCATTTAAACTGAATTTTTTTTAAGCCTTTTTCTGTTTTAGATTTTTACTTTTTTTTAAAAGGATTTTTATAATGACTAAAACAGAAAACCGCTTAGATGAAGAGATATATTTTGCAAAAATTATATTTAAAACCGTTTTATGATAAATTTATTGCCCTATTTTTAGCCGATTTTTAAAATGATTCTTTAAAGACAAATCAATGTTTAAAAAATCTTAAAAGTTTCGTATATCAATTGAAATGTGATTTAAATTTTTTTATGTTATATTCGTTGTCATTTTTTTTATTTGATTTCTAAATGATTTTTAAACCAAAAAAAACTTTTTCAGGATATTCCCTAATTAATTTTTGATACAAAAAACGGACAAAATAAAGGAGGTAAAAACTCTCAAAAATATTGTGCAAAAAATTTATATATTTCCTAAAAGATTTTGTTACATTTATTGCCCGAATTTTAGGTTAGTTTTTTTTGAAAATAATTTTTTGAAATAAAAATCAGTTTATTAAAACCGGGGGGGGGGGACAAAACAATTATTAAACATTGGATTCAAATTAAATCTTTTATAAAATGCTTTTAATTCCAAGTTCCTTCCCCTATTTTTTGCCAATTTTCTAAATGAATTCTGAAGCAAAAATCATCCATCAAAAAGAGGGACTTTCAAATAAACATGATAAAATAATAATCTAATTTTTTGATTGTCCACTCTTTTTGGGAGAATAAATGTAGCATAAACAGTTTTTGTCTTTTTAGTGGCCTAACTTTCTTTCAAAAATCATTATAAAAAATGAAAAAAAAAATGAAACTGAATATATATCGATTTAAATTAAATATTTGGCGAGTTTCAACCTCCTTTAGATGTGTGATTTTTGTTTAAAAAACCTTTTAAAAAACAATTTAAGTCAATAAGAGTGATATTAAGAGCTCTTAACAAAAAGATTCAATTTTGGTACACAATTTTTGAATTTCTTTCCATCTTTTGATGCCAGATTTTTGTGTCCACATTCATTATAAAAATCCAATAAAAAGGAGAAAAAAAAAATTATTTTTATTTATTTATTTATTTATTTTATTCATTTTATAATTATTTATTTATTTATTTATTTATTATTTTTTATTTATTGATTTTTATTTTTTATTATTATTATTATTTATTTTTTATTTTTATACTTTTATTTATTTATTCATTTCTCATTGTTTTTGTTTTTATTTACTTATTTATTATTTATTATTTATTTAATTTATTTATTAATTTTTATTTATTAATTTATTTTATATATTTATATTTATTTATTAATTGAGTTTATATATTTATTTTTATTTATTTATTTACTTTTATTTATTTATATATATATCGATTTAAATGAAATATTTGGAGGGTTTCATCCTCCTTTAGATGTGTGGAGTTATTGTTTAAAAAATCTTTTAAAAAACAATTTAGTTCAATAAGAGATAAGAGTGATATTTATTTTATATATATAAAATAAAATAAAATAAAAATAAATAAATGGATAAATTAGAATAAATAAATAAATAAAAATAAAAAATAAATAAAAAATGGATAAATTCAAATAAATAAATAATAAATAAAAATAAATAAAAATAAATAAATAAGAAATAAATAAATAAATAAATAAAAATAAATAAATACAAAAATAAATAAAATAAATAAAAAAAATAAATAAATAAATAAATATGAATTAAAGAAATAAAAAAATAAATAAAAATAAATAAATAAATAAATAAAATAATAAATAATGAAAACAAACATAAATAATAAAATAAGAAAATAAAAATATAAAAAATAAAAAATAAATAAAAAATAAAAATAAATGCATAAAAATAAATAAATAAAAATACATGAATAAAAAATAAATAAAATATATAAATAAAATATAAATAACTAAAAAATAAAAATAAATAAAAATAATAAAATAAAAACAAAAATATAATAAATAAAAATAAATAAAAATAAATAAATAAATAAATAGATAAAAGTAAATGAATAAATAGAAACAAGAAATAAATAAATAAAAAACAAAATAAAGAAATAAAAATAAAAAATATAAATAAATAGAAAATCAATAAATAATAAATAAAAATAAATAATTAAAAATAAACAAAAATAAATAAATAAAATCAAATGAAAAATATATAAAATAAATAGAAAAAAAAAATAAATAAAAATAATTAAATAGATAAATAAAAAATAAATAAATAACTTAAATAAAAATATATAAATGAAAATAAATACATATAAATAAATGAAATTAATAAAAACAAAAAACTAAATAAGTAAGTAAATAAAAATAAATGAATAAATAATAATAAAAAATAAATTAATATTAATGATAATTTAATAAATAATTAAAGATAAACAAATAAAAAATAAATAAATAAATAAATAAAAGAAAATAGAATACAAATAAAAATAAAATAAAAATCACTTGAATAAATGAAATAAAAAAAAAATAAATAAATAAAAATAAATAATGAATATAAATAAAAAACAAAATAATATAAATAATAAAAATAAATAAAAAATAAATAAATGAAAAATAAATAAATAAAAACAAATAAAATAAATAAATAAATAAATGAAAAAATTTTAAAAAATAAATAAATAAATAAAAAAGTAAATTAAATAAAAATATAAATAAATAAATGAAAATAAATAAATAAAAATAATGAATAAATAAAAATAAATAAATTATTATATAAACAAATAGAAAAAATATATAAATCAATACAAATAAAAATAAAAATAAAATAAATAAATAAATAAAAAGAAATCAAAATAAAAAAAAATAAAAAATAAACAAATAAACAAAAAAAAAGAAAATAATAATAAATGCAAATAAATAAAAAAAAAAATGAATAAAAATAAATAAAAATTAAAAATAATAAATAAAAGAAATAAAAATAAAAAATAAATAAAAAAAAAAAATAAAAAAAAAATAAATAAATAAAATAAATAAAATAGATAGAAATAAATAAAATAAAATATGAATAAATAAATAAAATAAATAAATAAATAAATAAAAAAATTATTAAATAAATAAAAATTAATAAATAAAATAAAATAAATAAAAATAAATAAATTATTATAAAAAGAATAAATTAATAAAAATAAATAATAAAAACAAAAAATAAAGTAAATAAATAAAAATAAATAATAATACAAATAAATAATAAACTAAAAATATAAATAAAAATAAAAATAAAAATAAAAATAAAGAAATAAATAAATAAAAAAAGT
>NC_061091.1:70516226-70554300 GCF_015104395.2 Macrobrachium nipponense | reverse complement strand
TCCTTTCTGAAGGAGTTCTCCGCCATAATCTGTCAAACTCCTTTGATTGGTATCTGATAGAATGACCTGTTTGGAGGAGGATCTTTGATCCAACTCCAACCCAATCCTTTGGACACGATGCTCTGTGCCCATTTGCTGAACCCCCACCTGTGACGGAAGAGGAACAGCCTCCCTCCTACCTGGGGAGCCTCACTGTTGTTGAGCGGGTTGACCTCCGCGCCCTCCCTCCTCTGAAGTGCTTGCCTCTTGCAGCTCCTTCCTGTACCTCGTTGGCGAAAGTGACCTCTCGCTCTGCTTCCCCTAGAGAACCTGTTGAAGGTTGGGGAAGGCTTGGCTTTCATACATTGAGTTGAAAGCTGGCGAGACGGTGTATGAGGTCGAGGGCTGATTCTGAGGAGACAACAGGAGAATGGGTTGTGTCTGCTTAGAAGTTGAAGGCTGCCTCTGTTGTGTAACTGGGACAGCTTGGACGAAGTGCTGTTGTTGCTGCTGTTTCTGGTATGGTTGGAACCTCCTACCCAGTTTTCTTCAAATTTCTTACCAGCAGCAGGGGCGCTCTCTTGCCTTCCTTTTGGAAGAGATACCCCACCTGGCTCTAAGGCTCTGGTTAAGCCTAGCAGCCTCGTGATGCACCTCATTCACAGAAGCTTCTGGGAAGAGGTCCGCACCCCACATGCTGGAAGCTAGAAGCCTATTAGGCTCGTGCCTAATAGTTGCCTCCTGCAATACATGCTTTCGACAATTCCTTTTAGCCGAAAAGAAGTCGAAGGCATCAGCTTGAACCGACTGGAGCTGGGATTTAGCCAGTATTTTAAAAAGTGGTTCAGTAGCATAGGAAAGAGCAGCCATCTCCGTGATGATAAGGGAGTTAAGTGATCTCCCAAATCTTGTAAGGGCGTCGAATTCTGCCTGAATAAGGCTATCAGGCAGTCTCGGGAGCTTCTCGCCAAACTGGTCCATTCGCACAGTCTGGTTTCAGCTTACTACTGAGAAAGTGGCAGGTAGGTTCTCCCACAATTCTCCGAAGGACGGAAAGAGCGGAGATGTTGATTCCGCCTCTCTCAATTGTGGCATGGGCTCGTCTTTAAGGACTGCTTGGAGAGTCGCTTCTACTATCTTAGTTGCGAATGGAAGAGAAGCCTCCTCCTCCGTGGCAAAGATAGTGAAGGGGCTCTTTGAATGCCTGGAGTTTGGTATTGGTAACAAATCCCCAATCCTCCAGGCAGTGAACCCATTCCCTCTGTGCGTGATCCCTACTATAAAGCACAGTCTCCCTAGAGATTTTATCTTCCGTATTGAGAGCTGTCACCGTCAGCCTAGCATACCCTATGAATGGCTGAGTCAGTCCGGGGGGGTAGAACTCGAAGTCCTCAATCCTTCTTGTTCCACACTCCGGAATGGAAATCATGCCATCCTTGAAGGGGGGCATAAGCTGCCACCCTCCAAGGGTTATCCATAGAAGAAGGCTGGTAGGGATTCATAAGGAGGTAGCTGGAGTAGACCAGTACCTGCCACAGGGAGGGGAGTTCGCTTGAGGGGCCTGAGTGAGGCCAGCGAAAAACGGTCATCATGCTCTCTAAACCCGGTTAGAGAGGTCTTGTATGATTGACCAGATTGGATGATGGTACTAGAAAGTTGAGCAAACATTTGCTCAAATCTCGTACCGAGAGAGCCAACCATCTCTCCCACTTGTTGCAACACTCCTGCTGAGAAAGTGGTGGGATCAAAAGAGCTAGGTCCCGCCACCCCAACAGGAGTTACCGGAGTAGATCCGGTAGATGCCGGAGAAGGCACTGGCTCGGGGCAGGAGCGCTGGCCCCTTTCTCCTTAGAAGCCTTGCTTCTTGAGCTCTTCGAGTGAGAAGAGCTAGGCTTAGCCTTCACCGCGTCGGCGTAGGATGTCGTAGACTTCCTAGCCGAAGAAGACGACGGACTTTCTTGGAAGTCGTCTTATGGAGGGTCTTCTGTTCTCTCTGTCCTTCACCTTCGGGGGTACAGAGAGAGCGGGTGAACGTGAAGGGATCTCAGATCCCGTGAAGCCTTGAAAAGAGGAAGAAGAAGGAACAGGGGAAGAAGATCCAGGAGCGCTCAAGGGTAGACCTTGAGCGCCCGAAACACCTACCTCAACCAACAAAATCCTCCGCACCTACCGCCATAGGCTCAAGATTAAGATCCAGGTTAGCGACGTCTGGAACAGGCTCCTGTGTCGAAACGGACCCAAACGCCTGCTGCACCTCCTGCTGGATGGAAGCTATGAGTGGGGCTTGCTGAGATGGGGGTCCCCACCACGTACCCCGTCGCCTTGCCTCCGGGGAAGATCTAATGGCCAGCTTATCTAAAAAATGTAAGGCTGGCCCTGGCGGCGTTTTTGCCGAAGCCGCCTACCCAAGCTTTTCAGGGTTGCTAGGGGCGACTTCTTTCATGACGGCAGCCTGAAAGAGAAGGCGATATGAAGCTTCTAGCGGCGGAGATACGGTTTAAAGGAGCTTAAAAACTAAGGGTAAATCATTGATAACAGGAAATATGTCCAGGATTTACTTACCCCACCCAAAAGCTGACTCACGAGGTCATAAGCAGAATGGTGCATGCCTCAGGGTGCCAACAATCATCCCGTTGTGGGTAGTGGCACACGGGGCGTGGGTTCCTGCATTCCTCATGGGCACAGGGGTCATAACAAAACAGCGTTACAGCCAGGATCTTGGCAGTTTGGTAGCCTGTAAGTGGAGGGATACATGAGTACAGAGTACACACTTACAGCCTAACATAGACTCCGCTGCATGCCGGAGTATGTAAGTTAGATTAAAACTAGTGCTCCGCCGCAATACGTGTGGTTAGATAGGCGGTTGGTTGGGGTCTGCAGCTTACGCCGGAGACAGGAAAAAAGTTTCAACCAGGAGTGGTGAGGAGCCCACGAAAACCACGACGACGAACGAAGACGGAGATAGTACGTAAAACTATAATTAAACCAATAAATCATCGTATCAGTAAGGGTATATCCTTATAGAATAAGATATGACTCTTTTCGACTACTAGAGGAGTGCCCGGGTAAGGAGCGAGCTCTCCTCCGGTAGCGAAAACCAGGATATAGTAGGCAAGCAATATAGACCACTAGTAATTCCCACCCCGCCCGCTGGCGGAGCCAGATGGACCTCTAACCGAAGGGGCTCCCGGCTTCAGCGGGGGCTCCGTCCGTTACGGTAGGGGAAGGGTTGGGAATGGGGGAAAGGAGGGAATCCCGGCGTGAACGCGGCGGGCGAGAGAGAGAGGGGGGGTGGCCTACCCCCCCTTCCCTACTACTACCCGTCGGGTAACCCAGTACCCGAGACAAGTGGTCACCCTAGCCCCCAGCTGGTACGGAACTCCTCTGGCCCCCTCGGAGGGAGAGGGAGGTAGGCTACGGTGGTTGTCATGACAACCAAGGAGATCCACCAGACCCCTCCCTACCACATGGAAGGGAGGGAAGGGGGAGGGTAAGGTGCCTAATGGACACGTGATCGTAGGTGGCCTAGGACGCGATAGCAACACAAACCACAGAGGGCCACGTGAACCAAAACTGTACCAACACATGGCACAAGGCACCCTAGGCTAGCCTAACACCTAAATAACACTGATAAATAAATAAAATACATCGTAAAAAGATAGAAGAGACACTTGAGTAAAAGAGAAAGAAGCCCAGGAGGAGGCGAACTGATCCGAAGAGCAGTCGACTACTCGGAGCCAGCAGTAGCCGATGAAGAGCAAGAGCTGGGATGCTGGGCGAGAAAAAACCACCAGTTATAGCCTTAAATACCAAACTAAGAGATAAAAGGTAAAAAGGGATGGGCTGTGTCCTAAATCTAAAATACGATGTAATAAGACGACGAACGTAAAATAGAGCCCATAAGCATAAGATGTCCCAGTATGGAAGACCGGGAAATCTTAAACAACCACGAGGTTGGGCTCATGGCTGCCCCACAGTCAACCGGGGGAGACCGTATATGACCTAAAAAACAAAAAAAACGGAAAATACTGGTCCTGGAAGACTGAAATTACAAAAATTATTACTTATGAGGCAACTTAACTTAGCCGAAGCGATAACAGCACGTTCCATCGTTGAAAGGATAAATCCCAAGAAGCGAAAACAACACGAGTCAAAAAAGTTACAACTAAGCTTTTTGAGGCTATTAATTAAGGTTGACCGCTAGAGGCGCTGCTCTCCGCTTGCGTCAGTAGTAGTAGTAGTAGCGGACGCATCACCCTTTAGTATCAGCTCTCTCAGGTGGGGGATTTTATGATGGAAGGTCTAAATGGTAAATGAGTCGTGGTAGTGATCCCACTCGCCCCTATTTCCATACCGACACTTCTTTTATAGAGTGAGCGAGTCAGTTTAACTGACATTTTCTTGATTTTATTTTTTCTCTGGTAATTTTAGGATTATTTTACCTAGAAATAATGAACTTAAGGATATTTCATAGGCCGACACGAGCTGAGCCCAGAAATGCAATTTTGACAAATTGTCATTTTGTCAAGTAAGTGGGTAACCCCTCATTGACAAAAAATAAATCTCTTTGGTCTCAATAAAGGGTTAGTTATATTGACAAAGTTTCAATAAACATTTTATAGCGTAAGCGGAGAAGCTCTCATTGACAAAGATTCCGGAAGAGATCTAATTCATTGGTAGAGGGGGGGGGGGGGGCTCGTCCAAGGAAAAAAGACTTGTGACTACGTCCATGAAGTCTTATGTCCAATAACACAAGAAGCTTGAGCTGTCCTCTTCGGTCCTCGGTTCTCACTTGAGGATCTCCTTCGACTAATACTAATTCATTCTCTTGGCGAAGAGAACGAAGACAGTCGATTTCCATTCTCTCTCTTCCTCGTCGAGGAAAGAATGTAGTAGAGAATTGGCTGTCCAAGTGACTACAATACTCTAAGTATTTTACCTTTGCGTTATATCTCTACTGTATGGTTCAAGTCATATATGCATACCGTAGTTACCTCTACGGATGGCAACCGAAAGGACTATTTTTCTAAGTGCATTTAATCGGTACTCCCTGCAACCTTCCAGGAGTTTCCGGTGTAAGGATAACGCTTAACCCTTAAACGCCGACTGGACGTATTTTACGTTGAGATAAATTGTCTGTCGGGTGCCGACTGGACGTATTTTACGTCGACATACGAAAGTTTTTTTTAAAATTCGCGGAAAAAAAAATACTAAGGCCTACCAGCCTAAAACTTTTGAATCACGTTCGCCTTGGGGATGCTTGGGAGTTCACGGATCAAGGCCTTGTTTTGTTTTGAAGACGTGGCCCAGGTGTGCATGCGCGATATCCCTTCTTCTAGCTCCAGCCAGCATCACGTTAGCGCACCATCCGAGAGCGATCTTTCGTGAAAAGCGTGTTTTTCTGGACTTGTGCGAGACTTTGAGCATTTGTATTGCTACAGGACATTCATAGATATGTCTCAACGACGTGTGAACCGTGAAAGGCGCGTTTTACCCGTCGGAAGGGATCGTGTAAGGCGAGTTTTGGACCTGGATGCTGGCGAGGGGCCAAGCACCCAGCATGACCCCGCGCCTCAAGGCCGTTCTGTGCGGCCACGTGTGGCTGAAAAGTGTTTCAGGAAAACATCGTATGCCTTTGGTTACCCCTAGGAGCATGTGGGCGTCCTTAGGGGCATTCGTAGGCATTTGGGAGGCCTCCAAACCAAGGGACATAGACGAGTATCTTTCGGAGCTTGATCGGGAACATGTCGCAAGTCCTCATTTTGATGGCGGATGGTCATCGAGTGATGAGGACATCAGTCCCGATGAAAGTGAGGATGAATATTTGCCCCCAATGTCCGTTCGAGGCTCACATCCCGAAAGTGAGCTCGAATTCAGTGGGTTCAGTGCTTACGAGGGGGAATCTGAGGAGGAGGGGGAGGGTGGGGATACTGGCTCAAGTTTTATAGCAGAGGACGATACAGAAATGAGGGCCTAAGTGAGGGTGATGGGCCAACGGGTGGGTAGTGTGCATCGTGCCCGCACCCGTGCGCGCGCACGGGCACGTAGAAGGTCGGCTCGTCGCGCCAGCCAAGGTGAAGGTCGGTCGTCGGAGAGTGACGAGGGGTGGACGGAGGACCCCACCCCTCCTAACATGCACCCCTTAACGGCAACCCCTGGGATGACCGTACCAGTACCCCTGACTGTTTGGGGTTCATCCAGCTTTTCCTGACGCGGGAATTGCTGGAATACCTGGTACACGAGACGGTGGACTACGCTCGGTACTGCCGGTATGAGCTGAGGATGACCTTGTCGTGATTACTTGCGGGGTTTGCAAACCTCATTGACATGGCGCATTTTTTGGGGCTCCACATTTATTTTGGTATGACACCTGCTGTCGACGTCAGGCAATATTGGAGGAGAAATTATTTTTTATGTATGCCGAATGTGCCTGGCGTTATGTCCCGTGATAATTTCCTGGCGTTGGACAGGTACTTCAACGCCTTCAACCGAAGGGCCATACCCCGGAATAACAGTGATCGCCTCATTTTAGTGCGTACAGTGTTGGATTATATGCGTGAGCGGTGTAGTAATCTCGTGATTCCTGGAAAAAACCTGTCTTTGGATGAGGGGATGATGCCTTACAAAGGACGTTCTTAGTATAAAAAGTGTATACCCCCAAGAAGCCAAGAAATATGGTGTGCAAATTCTTTCTCATTACCGAGGCCAACACTGGATACGTTGTGGACTTTTCAGTGTATACCGGGGTCTTCTCCTACGCTGCGTGACACTGTAATTCAACCTTGTGGGACGTTTCCGTAACCAGGGATATCACCTGTTTATGGATAATTATTATAACTCGGTATCCCTGGCCCAGGAACTGTATGAAGCAGGTGTCACGTCAGTGGTACCCTTCGGTTGGGGGTGTGGGGCCCCGGAAATGTCCTCAAAGAGGTTCGCTTAGTCATCCGCAACACCTGGCAAAGAGGGAGAGACAGAGTGGCGGCGGAAGGGGCGCTGTCTTCGTCATCTGTTGGAAAGGTGTCCCGACTCGTCCCCATGATTACGACGAGTCATGAACCCATCCAAGAAGAGATTGTACAGCGGAAGAAGACACGTCGACAGGGCCGAGTTGTGTTTGAGGAGTTTCGTACCGAGCGGCCTACTGTCATTGGGCACTACAACAGGCACATGGGAGGAGTTGATCTCTTTGATCAGCTCATCCAGTACTATCCCTTCGCCAGGAGAACCAGAAGTGGACACAGAAGCTCCTCAAATACATCCTTCAGTTGGCCCTCCAAAATGCCTACATACTGTACTGTGGGTACCGCGGTGACAATCTTCCAAGGTTGACCCACATACAGTTCCTAGAGGTAGCCGGGAATGCCCTCATCAACTTCGATCCCGATGAGTGGCCTTCCATAACTGACCCCCTGCCCCGAGGCTGCAGATCTGCCCCTAGAGGAAATTGGGCCAGATCGGATGCCACAGTTCAGATAGGGGGACGAACTGCCGCCGCCTGACTGCCTGCTGACGACGCCCCTGCTGACGATGCCCCTGCTGACGATGCCCCTGCTGCCGCCGCCCTGCTGCACCGCCGCCCCTGCTGCCGCCGCCCCGCCCCTGCTGCCGCCGCCCCTGCTGACGACGCCCCTCTTGCTGCCGGCCCCGCCATCACCGCTTCTCGTCGGGTAGGGACCCTGCGTGTCGGCTGCAGCCAGGGGAAAACACATACTGGAGGCCTTAGAAGGGCGAAGGCAGAAAACGGTGCCGGGTGTGCCATATGAATGGCAGAAAGGAGAGACACCCGGTTCTTCTGTCGTCTACTGCAAAGTTGCTCTTTGCAGGATAGGGGGAGTGTGACGAAAGTACCACACTAATGGTCATGTATTGGAGCGCGCCCCCTAAACCGACAGCGGAGGGGCGCCCAACGGGGGGGCCGCCGGGTCCATCAGCAGTAAGGGCGCGCGTCTCCCTCCTCCACCATGTACCTCGTCATGTCGAGTGGAAAAAAAATTGCAAGGACTCTTCAATGGAGGAGGGAGAAAACAAAAAAGAATAGAAAACGAAGAGTCAGGATTACGAGTGAGTATTCTGCATTTATTTTATATTTAGTTTTTATATTTATTACAATTTTTTATATATCTGAATGTGTGCATGACAAAATAATAATAAGACATTTCATTGTATGCAAAAAGAGAAGTGTCACCTGCATTCCTTTATTTATGTATTGGTACCAGAATCGAAGAATGTAATATATATATTTTACGTCTAAAAAAAAAAAAAAAAAAAAAAAACATATATATATATATATATATATATATATATGGATATATATATATATATATATATATATATATATATATATATATATATATTAGGTAAATATTTTTTTTTTGGGTAAGCAAATTACTTACAGTCTAGTAATATTCAATCATTTACCTTCACTTTAAAAAACAAATTGCAAGTCTCTAGAACAATATCTCGATTATGGTGAATATTTGAAAAATATATTTTTTACCCCATTCCCTCCGCGCGCCGATTCTCGGCCGAAAATCTCCGAAACGCGTAGGTCACATTCTCCTAATATTTGTGCCTTTTCATATTACGCTTATTTTATAGTTTTTATATATGGAAATGTGCGCAAAAAACATGCACAATATAACAAAAAATATTGGAAGGTTGTAAAGCATTCTCATTTTGAAATATTTGCATATAAAGTACGATAGTACGAAAAACAAAAAAACTACGATCGGTCCAACTTTGACTCCAAACCGAAAAGGTCAAAAAAAAACGCATTTATAACATAAAATCTTACAGTCTAGTAATATTCAATCATTTATCTTCATTTTAAAACAAATTGCAAGTCTCTAGAACAATATCTCGATTTATGGTGAATTTTTAAAAAAATATTTGTTTCCCCTCCGCGCGCCGATTCTCGAACCGAAAATCTCCGAAAACGCGTAGGTCACATTCTCCTAATATTTGAGCCTTTTCATATTACGCTTTTTTTAAAGGTTTATATATGGAAATGTGCGCAAAAAACATGCACAATATAACAAAAAATATTGGAAGGTTGTAGCATTCTCATTTTTGAAATATTGCATATAAAGTACGATAAGTACGAAAAAAAACTACGATCGGTCAACTTTGACTCAACCGAAAAGAGTCAAAAAACGCATTTATAACATAAA
Source organism: Macrobrachium nipponense (assembly GCF_015104395.2). Lineage (NCBI taxonomy): Eukaryota > Metazoa > Arthropoda > Malacostraca > Decapoda > Palaemonidae > Macrobrachium > Macrobrachium nipponense. The sequence continues at coordinate 70,545,148 of NC_061091.1, read as the reverse complement.
AATCTTACAGTCAGTAATATTCAATCATTTCATCTTCATTTTAAAACATATTGCAAGTCTCTAGAACAATATCTCGATTTATGGTGAATATTTGAAAAAATATTTTTTTCCCCTCCGCGCGACGATTCTCGGCCGAAAATCTCCGAAACGCGTAGGTCACATTCTCCTAATATTTGAGCCTTTTCATATTACGCTTTTTTTAAAGGTTTATATATGGAAATGTGCGCAAAAACATGCACAATATAACAAAAAAATATTGGAAGGTTGTAGCATTTCTTATTTTTGAAAGATTTGCATATAAAGTACGATAAGTACGAAAAAAACTACGATCGGTCAAACTTGACTCAACCGAAAAGGTAAAAAAAAAAAAAAAAAAAAAAAAAAAAAAAACAAAAAAACGCATTTATAAACATAAAAATCTTACAGTCTATTAATATTCAATCATTTATCTTCATTTTAAAACAAATTGCAAGTCTCTAGAACAATATCTCGATTTATGGTGAATTTTTGAAACAAATATTTTTTTCCCCTCCGCGCGCCGATTCTCGGCCGAAAATCTCGGAAACGCGTAGGTCACATTCTCCTAATATTTGAGCCTTTTCATATTACGCTTTTTTTAAAGGTTTATATATGGAAATGTGCGCAAAAACATGCACAATATAGCAATAAATATTGGAAGGTTGTAGCATTCTCATTTTTGAAATATTTGCATATAAAACTACGATAAGTACGAAAAAAACTACGATCGGTCAACTTTGACTCAACCGAAAAGGTCAAAAAACGCATTTATAACATAAAAATCTTACAGTCTAGTAATATTCAATCATTTATCTTCAATTTAAAACATATTGCAAGTCTCTAGAACAATATCTCGATTTATGGTGAATATTTGAAAATAATATTTTTATTCCGTCCGCGCGCCGATTCTCGGCCGAAAATCTCGGAAACGCGTAGGTCACATTCTCCTAATATTTGTGCCTTTTCATATTACGCTTTTTTTATGGGTTTATATATGGAAATGTGCGCAAAAAACGTGCACAATATAACAAAAAATTATTGGAAGGTTGTAGCATTTCTCATTTTTTTTATTTTTTTTATATTTGCATATAAAAAAAAATTTTAAACAAAAATTCGACATTCGGTCAACTTTAACTCGTTCGAAATGGTCGAAAACTGCATTTGTAAGCTAAAACTCTTACAGTAGCGTAATATTCAATCATTTTCCTTCATTTTGAAACAAATTGCAAGTCTCTATAACAATATTTCGATTTATGGTGAATTTTTTTAAAAATTATTTTTTTACATCCGCGCGCTACGAATTCATGCATCATTTTGTGATAATATTTTCTCTGTGTTGCTTTTATCGTTTTACAATGTGTTATATATCAAAATGATCGCAATTTAGTGCGCATTACAACGAAAAAAAAAAGTAACTTGTTACCTCTAACCGTTTGGCGCACAGCGCGATTTGAATACAATTATATATGAAATTTTCGTTTTTTGCGCTATCATATATCGCATATTTATTTTATATATGATAATGATAATTTTTTTCATTTCTGATGGTTGCATACTAAACTTCAAGCAATGACAAAAAAAGGAGCCAAAAATGAACTCTTAATCTTGAAAACTAAGCGCGCTGTGATTTTTTGACAAAAATATTTTTTCCGCTTACGCGCTCACTCTCAAACCCCTCCGGCATACGGGAGTCATTTTTTTATTTACCGCTTCGGCGTTTAAGGGTTAAAGGTATTGTTACGACAACACCAACTCAGCTTCTGTATTTAGTGAATTCTGTTTCGCTTAAATATGCCTGCTTGAGAGTTTTCTTCTGCTCGATAATAATAACAAACCTATTCCTTCGTAGAATGGAGTAGCTGGCAACTCAGGCAGAATAGTGCGAGACGGCAAATGTAGGCTGCTCTCACTCTAGATCAACACAGTACCAGCTAGTTCTCTGCCATGCGCGGTCGGTTACGTCTCTCTCTCCTGCGGGATTGACTGACTAACCGTACCTCTGCCCTACAATCACGGACTTTAGCCTCGGGTTGAGGGGAATTCTAGCAAGCATGAATGAACATTGCCTTCGTTTTGCCAAGAAATTTTCAACAGAGATATCTCTTAGACCTTTTCGGTGCTGTTTACCGCACTGTAACAGAATTCTGTACGAGTCTACCGCGGCATAGCACTATAATAATGCTCTCCTGCTTATGCAAAGCGCAGCCTTATTAGGGAAGGAAGCATGCTCAGTGAGGGAATGGATGAGTCTGCTGGGGACCATTTCCTCGCTGGAGAAGCTTGTTTCTCTGAATGGACTGCAATTCAGACCTCTACAGTTTTTCCTACCGGAAAACTGAAATAACATCGAAGATCTAGAAATGATTCTGAACATCTCTCAGTAGGTCAAGGATCACCTCAGGTGATAGCGAGAGGGTGCCAGGCATCCGGACAGAGGTACAGATGTCCTGGCACATAATCTAAAAGAATTGGAAGCAATTTGGTTGGCTCTCCAGTTCCTCGAAGAACGAGTTTTTGGCCGAGTGGTCCAGATCAACTCGGACAATTCCACAGCTCTCTCATATCTCTAGAAGAGAGAGCCGGTTATGGGCACAGGCACGGAACGTAACGATCCTCAAGAGGTTCGTTGCACAATTGCAGCCACGTCCGTGCGGATCTTCTCGATCGACGGCAGCAACTACTGGCGTCTGAGTAATCTTCGCTTAAAAGTATGTCGAGAGTTGTGGAAACTTTGGGACATCCTTTCATAGATCTCTTCTCAATGCTGAAGACGAAGAGGCTTCCTCTAGACTGCTCCCTTATTCTCGATCCGAGAGCGGTATCAATAGACGCCATCCTATAGTATGGAATGGGGATAGATGTTTAGTCTCTTTTCCCTTATTCAAACTCTTAGGAGATGTAATAAGATAATTGCTGGCGTCAGAGGGAGCGAGAATGACGCTGATCGCCCCATGTTGGCCTTCGAGAGGCTGGATTCACAGAGGTCATGTCCTTCCTAGAGCACTTTCCAAGGACCCTTCCCAAGAGAGTCGGTCTACTCTAACAGCCTCACTTCGAGAGGTACCTCAAAACCTCTCCATTCTGAGTCTGACTGCGTTCAGACTGTCGAGAAGTTGACCGGAATGAGAGGATTTTCAAGACTAATGGCAAGTGTCATTGCCAAGGCAAAGAAGTGCTGCCTATCTTGCAGTGTACCAATCAGAGTGGGCCGTTTCTGGAGATAGTGCAGGAAGAATGGTTTTTCCTCCACCTCGATCTCTGTGAATTACATTACCGTCTTCCCTTTCCGTCTGAAGAATGGGATAAGCTGGCAGTCCCAACTATTAAAGAATATGGAAGTATGTTGTTGACGGCCTTTAGGCTCAGGGATTTGGATCTGTCGAACAACAAAGCCCTTCACGATCTTTGAGGTCTGTGGAAATCTCGAAACTGTCTAGATCGAAGCTTCCGGCATGGAACTTAGACGTAGTCTGAAGTTCCTGATGTCAAAGCATTTCGAACCTCTCCTTTCTGTAAACTTAATGCACGTGACCAGAAAGACTAATTTTCTAACCACTCTAGCTACGGCAAAGAGGGTTAGTGAGGTGTAAGCCATCATCAGACGTTTTGGCTTTAGAGGACATAATGCGGTGTGTTCTCCAAGCCTTCCGTTCTTGCCTAAGAATGAAAACCCGTCTAACCCTTGCCCCAGAAGCTTGGAGATCAAGGGGATGGCACAAATTTTTGGGCAAGAGCCAGAGAGAGTCCTGTGCCCTGTCAGGGCTCTCAAGTTTTATCTAGATAAAACTAAAGAAAGTCGAGGTCCTTCGGACAATCGGTGGTGTTCCGTAAAAAGACCAGACTTGCCCATGTCGAAGAGCGCCCCGGCGTTATTGTTAAGGAGTTCTTTCAAAGAGGTTCATTCGTCATGTTTGGACAAAGATTTGAAATCTTTTAAACTGAATGCTCACGAGGTGAGGGCGCGGCCTCGGAAGCATTTCAACAGAGCATGGCACTCAGTAACATCCTGAGTGCCGCATTTTAGCGAAGCAACTCTGTGTTCGCTTCACACTTCCTACGGGATGTGAAGATGACATATGAGATATGCGGCTCGCTAGGGCCATACGTGTCCGCAGACACAATCTTGGGGGCAAGAAGTACCACTCATCCTATCCTGTAGAAAATGGTTAGGAAGAGCTGTTAATTTTAGTTGATGGATCGCCGCCAATGGCGGATGTCTCAATTCTTAACCCTTGGTTAAAACATCCTTAACTTTGGCTAGGTTGATCAGGTGGTGATATATATTACTTCTTAGCCCTCATGGTATGGTCAATATGGTCTAGTCACATTGTGATCACGCTCCCGTTGACAGATCATCTAGAACTCACCAGCTATACAGGTCACTACCTTGCTGGAGACTCTAGTAAAGCAAAAGCCGACTTGGGTGACAGTAATCACGAAGTCAGCTATGCTAACAGGTGGAACCAAGATGTCAATCATCTGCATGTAATTTGTTTCCTAAAATCATTCTATTCTTTCCCTTCCCACCTCCAATGGTGGGATTCAGCTATATATATATCTGACAGGTAAGTTTCATGAACAAAATGATATTGTTATGATACAATAAAGTTTGTTCATACTTACCTGGCAGATATATATAATCAAGTACCCACTCACCTCCCCTCAGGGGACAGTGGCATTAGAAAATCTGAATAGAAAACGGGAATGGTTCTTGATACCTGCCTCCCAGCGGCGGGACGACCACTGCGTGTGCCGGGAGTTTTGAAATTCTGTCAGACTTTGGAGAATACAGCTATATACATATATCTGCCAGGTAAGTATGAACAAATTTTATTGTATCATAACAATATCATTTTTAGGAGGTTCCCTAAAATCGATCCCCATGTCCTTTGTGCTCGGTGTCGAGGGCGGGAGTGCTCTCGTGCCGAGCCTTGTGTTGTTTGTGTTAATTGGTCAGAGGTGCAGTGGGGCTTGTACGAGGGCAGGAAGAAGCAAAGGCCTGCCAAAAAGTCGTCGGAAAGCTCTCCCGCGACTCCCTTGGTAACAGACACTTCGTCTTCTTTCTTGCCTCCCGCTCAGCTCCCGTGTATGGCACCTTCCCCTTCGGGAGGGGTTATCCAGGTCCTTCTCTTCGCCTGATCCGTCGAGCTTAGAGGAGGGCGCTCGGTACCCCGACGTACAGCTGTATTCGGGGTCTTCCGTTCGTTCGGGGTGGGGTTCACCCCCCCCTCCCGCACAAGGGGGAACCCCTCCTACTTACCCGACTCTTGCTTCCACAGGTGCTTCTGCCATGAGGGATGACCTTGGTCAGGTGTGGGCATCTTTGGGACTGCAGGGCGTGCCGAGTGTCCAGGGGCTGCTTCATCATCTGGCGGGGTCTGGTGCGGTCACCCATGGAACGGTGACCACGACTAATCCACCCTATCTACTCCAGGGTACGCTGCCCCTCCTCACCTGGTTTACTCGCCGCACGTGGTGTCTGTCTCACCTACAGCCGCTGTGCAGGGGCCGCAGGGGCCGATCGCCGTACCGGGGGGTGGGGGGTGGGGGGTGCCGCTGCCGCCCGGGTTTGCTGTGCTGCCGTGACCAGACTTCCGCTGCCCCAAGAGCTCGCCCCTGGACCTGCCGCCGGTACCCAGGATGTCGCTGGCCGCTGCCCTCCTGCCGCTCATGCCGCTCCTGCTGTTCCCGATGTGTCCATGCCTGCTGACGTCATCCCTGTTTGCGGTGTTGCTGCCCGTAAGGAAGAAGAAGACGGGGACCGGAGGGGTACTGGCTAACACCGGTACTTCCTCGCCTGGTGCTAGGGGTTCTGCCGCTACAGACGTTGGTCTGTCCGGGCCCTGTTGCTTCGGCAACAGCAGCCCCGGCTCCGCCCTGGATGGTAGACCTCACATCTGTCCTGAGGAAGCTGATGAAGAAGAAGAGGAAGAGGAGGAAGGTGTTGTCGTCGTCTTCATCGTCTTCTTTGTCGTCTGCAGCCGCCTCTTCCCCTTTGACTTCCAAAGCTACCCAGCCACGGAAGAAGAAGGCTGCCTCCTCCCCTCCTAAGAAGGCTCCCTCGGGAACTTCTCAGGGCCCGTCCCACTCTGGTGGGACGGGGGGTCCTTCCGCTGGTCCTCATGCTCCTTCGGGAGCGGGGCCCGTCTCTCCTTCCGCAAGGAAGAAGAAGACTGGGACCAGAGGGGTACCGGCTAACACCGTACTTCCTCGCCTGGTGTTAGGGGTTCTGCTGCTACACCAGGTTCCGTCTCAGCCTCTCGTTCGCGAGAGGTACCGAGTGTACGGTCACCTACCGGTGGCTGTGCAGCCAAGAACCAGACGCCAGAGCTCGCTTGGTGCCAGGTTCACGGCAAGGAGCGGAAGGCTGGTGAGAGCTGCTCAGGCGACTCTCACCAGGCCAGCTCTCGCTCTCGTAGCGACCAGCTGGTCACCTGGGTTGACGTGACGGTCCCAGACCGGCCACGGGCTGAGGCTGGGAAGAGGTACCCCCGATCACTGGCGCTAGTGGTTCGACGCGCCGTGAGGACACGCACCGGTCTCACCGCGACAGTGGTCTCTGCAGGTCTCCAGACCGCTGCTCCCATGGGGACCGGACGGTTAGGGCGACCAGCAGCAGTTCCTCTGACGCTCGAGATTGGGGCCGCTGTTCTTGGTCCAGCTGTTCTCCCCAGGGGAACAGCACGACCAGGCCTGCAGCTCGATCCCCACCGCGGGTTGAAGATTGCCTGCAGCCCTCCAAGCACACTGGTTCTGCCATTGAGCGAGGGGGGAGCGTCAGGTCTGCCTCTCCCGTGCCTTCAACTTCCTCGGGTTACATCGGGAAGGGCGAGACACCGAGGAGTGATCGTGAGGGGCGCGCCCCACACGATCCCGTCACGATGCCATACGTGCCAGGCACAGTCTTAGGATTGACCAGGTCGTACGCACAAGTGACAGGAGGAGACCGAGAAGGGTCTGTTGCCATTCCCCCACCTGAAGGGGGAGGATCTCGGGAGCTGCTCTTGTTCGAGGGACTTGACGGTCCTATTCCACAAGATGCAATCACTCCCAAGATTCAGAGGAACTTTGCCGAGGTTATTGCGCTGATTCGTCAGCACAATGATCTCGGTGAAGGATCGCCGCTCCCACCATCCGAGCCCACGTCCCGGCTCGAGTTGTTCTGGGGTCCTAAGAAGGCACCCAGACCGACGGTGGGTCTGCCGCAATCAGAGCTTGCCGACTCTGTTTTGGACCAGGTCGAGTCTCTCATCTCCAGACAAGACGGCTCGCTGAAGTCTGGCAGGTCGAACAAGCTATTTCCTCTTCCTCTACTGCGACAGCGGCGTTTTTATGTGCCATCTGAGGATCCAATGCCACCCAAACAGGTGAACCCAGAGTTAGCCAGGGTGTGTCTCTTCAGCAGCTCCTGTCGGAGAACCTCTGGTTCTCGCAGCAAGAGGCACTGGGCCTGGAATCCACCGCTATGGCGGCTTTCCAGGCCGTCTCCTGGTTAGACCTGTGGTCCCTCACAGTGTCTAAGGTCGCAGCAAACTCGGGGGATACTCCTCTTGAGGATGATGCTTCTTTCAGAGACTTTGTCAGTCGCATTATTTATATATGATAATGATAATTTTTTCATTTCTGATGGTTGCATACTAAACTTCAGGCAATGACAAAAAAAGGAGTAAAAAATGAACTCTTAATCTTGAAAACTAAGCTCGCTGTGATTTTTTGAAAAAAATATTTTTTCCGCTTCCGCGCTCACTCCGAGACCGCCTCGGCACACAGAAGACGATTTTTAATATACCCCTTCGGCATTTAAGGGTTAATAATGTTACGAATTTATCATACCTAATTTTCAGTATACAGGCAGTCCCCGGAACATCATAAAAAATGCTAAGAAAAGCTTACTTTTAATGCTTTGGGTGCATTGAAAACAATGTAAACTGCATTCTTATTGCATTTTGCATCAAAGAAACCTTCAAATATTGATTATTTTGCATTTTCGGTGTCATATTTCATCTGCCAGATGAGCGTTGTAGGCGTCGTAACCCTGGAAATAATTTCTGATGAATATAATTGAAAAGTGCCTTAATCTCGGAATGCCGTAAGCCGAGGACTGCCTGTATTACGTATGTAGTAAATAAAATGTCTTTCAATTTTTGGTATAGTAGTATGTACTAAATATGATTTACTATCAAATACTGTGAGGGTAAGACATTGATGGCACCAAAGGGGGTCGGGGTTGGGCAGGGTGTGAGAGGGAGAGTAGAGGGGGTGTTATGGAGAGAGAGGGTAAGAGTTAGGAGAACGAGAGGGTAAGAAACAGTGAAGAAGAGAGAGAGAGAGAGAGAATTTATCGGTTGCCATTCAGAGTTACCCTGGGCAGGTCAGTACAGTAATTTCTGGATAAAAGGGACAGTCAGCACAAGGTGGTGCAGGGAAGCTTCTCTGAGTTCTTTAGAGTTTTTTTCCCGGCAATGCTAGGTTGGTCAGCTAGTAGTAGTAATAATAAAGAATATTCAATCATATTATTTGATGTTTTAAAGTTTATTTTTATACAATAACTTCAACTGTAAAATTAGGTACGTTAATTTATAGGATATAAATTTTAAGAAAATTTTTTTAAAATATTCAAGCTGAATCTGGTTTTCACAAGGTAATGCTCCATACTCGTTTTTATTTTTTTGCTTTGACAGATACTTGACCTTGTGTTACCAAGTTGTGAGGTTATTGGTTCTGGTCCCTCCATCACTATGGTGAGCTACGAGGCAACTTTAATCCCATGAATGATACCAGTTGCATTATTCATTCACTCATCTCACCAGCATATGCACATCCACCAGCGTAACCACAGTTACCACAGCCTGCAACACTAGACTCGTTACCTGCAGCTGGTGAGTTCTGTTTTTTGCTTTGTGCATTATTAAACCACTATATTGTTGTAGTGAATGAAACAGAGGTTTTACTGAGCAGTAGAAAAAGATAGAGACAGAAATGTAATAAACAAAGGAAACGAGTCGGTCCGATCATAAAACGTTGCAGAACAAAAGTTTAAACATACTTAGGAGCGACTTTAAGCCAAGAGGGAGGCTGAAGTTTGACAGTTAGGATAAAAAGCTTCATTGGGGGAAGTGGAGAGATGTCCCTGGAGTGTATGTGATAAAAAAATGCCATGAAGCTGAAAGTCAAGATATTTAACACAAAAAGGGGTAAAGACCAATTGGGTTTTATGTCATGAAGCAGAAAGGGCTCAAAGAAGTTAAAGAGGAAGTTCAAAGATTGGAGAGGATCAGAGATTGAGAAATGCTGAGGTGGATTATTGGGAATATCACAGCTGAAGAGATTGGAAAATGATGAAATAAAAAAAGGCAATCTCAGTAAATATTACAGAGGTAATAAAGAGTGTCACGATTGAGATGGTATGGACATGTGTTGAGGATGGATGGTGAGGAGAGAGTGAAGAGGTCTTGGGAGGAACCTTTTAGAAGTTCGAGAGGGAGACAGAAAATTGGATGGCGAGATAAAGTGAAGGAAGATATGGAGAGAAGAGGTTTGGTGGAGGATGATGCCTTTGATAGAAAGGCATTGGAGAAGGCGCATCAGGCAACAAATGACCCATTAATGTAGGGATAACAGTGGAAAGAGAAGATTTTTGTAGTTTCATGTATGAATTTCTGACGATGTAAACTGTTGTCTTGTTTAGTATAAAAGTTGTCCATTACAATCTTATCATAAGTTTGAATCATTTGAGTCATAGTTTTGGGAATATTCACTTCATGTGAGGAAGGAGCATCTCTAGGAATTCTGATTTGCAGAAATCTTTCAATATGATTTTTCTAAATGATGCATGTACGTATACTGTATTTTTGAGGCATTATCTAGGGCTGCATCAGTGGGTTAATGTTTTTAGTCTATGCACAACAGTCTGTATTTTTTCTTCTCACCTACACTAAGGGCCATTAGTATATAGAGTTATTTGATGAGACCACTAATTCACTTATCAAAACATACGCAGTTTTATATTAGGCATAGGTGAAAATTTAAACAAGACACCGTATAGTGAAAAACATTTGATAGCTGGGTGGAAATGTGTTGATGGGAATAAAATAAAGAAGTAAAAGGACAGCATTGCAGTCTGGGAATGAAAGGTATTTTGCAGAGAATCTTTGCATTTTGCCTACAAGACCCACTGTAAGCAGTGCGTACTTCCTTCTTGCCTCGTAATTAGTCGTTATTATATGAAACATCCTCTGTGGTTGGAATTGATTGCTCTTTCCAAATATACCTTAAGTTGAAAGACTTACTTGCCCACAAAAGCTTTTCTACAAGCCTATAAAAATGACCTATGTCCCTCAGGGGAAAACTGCTAAATACTGATTTTTGTAGCCTAATTTGTTTCATCCTTTGTCACTGACTTAAAAAATATCTACTTTCTTTGCTTCTAATCTTTTGCCACATCCCTCGCTTTTGATGTAAGGTGAATAATTTTTATTTAATTCCTTGGTAATTTTCCTTCGTAAGAACCTTAGTGTAGAATAGCTTTTTACTTAATTTGATTTCCTCTGTAGTGTCGTGTGCATGATTTAAATGGGGCAGTTCCACAATATATATATATATACTACAGTGAGGTGATCATCATTGGAAATATAGGCTTATCATAATCCTTTTCTTTTTGTCAGATATTTCCCATATATTTTCTCTTGTTTCGGTAACCTTAGTATTGAAGACTAGATCTTGTGTTATATACTCTAACCAGCATTCCTATAGTGCATAGTTCTAGTTAGTTCAGAAAGGAAGGCGAATTCTTTGTTTTCAGCTGTCCTTATTCACTCAACATTTTCTTTTTCTCATTGCAAACGTCTTCCAGGCCACGGCAAATTCAGGGAGACTATATGGCCACCAACAAAGCTTATTGAATTAACCCTTCAACTTGACTGTTTTTAACAATAATCCTGCTGCCTGACCGTGTATCTATAGATTTAACACAATACTGTATTTCTATTCAGGTCATATTGCCATTCATTATTTTCCATTCCTAGATTAAGTAACCCACTTGATTAAAGTTATATTTTTACTTCAACCCTTACTTAGAGAAATCTATGCGCAGAATAAACAATACGCAAATAATTAAATAAATTAGCAAAAAGAAACCCTGCTGAGGACAGGCATCTTTGAAATCATCATTATGGCGAGTGTTGGTCCATTCTGATATATTGCTGGAGGACCTTTGTCACTGCTGTGCCGTTTTGTTTTTGGGGGGGTTGCTTTTTTTTATATACAACTAAAGCTTTCTTGAAAAATTCTTTGACTGTTCCTCCAAACTAGGCCTAAATATATTGCTAGTTATTTTCTGTGACTGGAATTGTTATAGTCAGCTGGGTTCCAGTTTCTGCTGTTGTCACTGATTCCACAACATGCCTTGTGATAGTGGCCAAGACCATGGCTTTTAAATTACTGTCTTCTAGACTTACTTTGCAATCACCACAGTTCTAGTTGATAACGATTTTTTATGGTCATGTTTCAACTACCATGTTACTGAAGGTCCATGAATTGTCATTAAGTCCTGCTTGTTTACCAGTTGTTGGAATGGTTCTTCTCCCACCGGGGCCCCAGATTTTTTCTGAGTAATCTCTTTGACAGTTCCTATAAATTTTTTTCCATTTTGCACACTTCAATAGGTTTTCAGAATTTGGAAACCATATTGAACCTTGCAGTTGAGGTGAAATATCTATGAAAACCTTTAATTGTTTTTGGTGAAACTTCCTATATACTCAACAATAACGCTCATCTTTACCAAGTCAAAATAAGTTATCATAATGTATTGGCAATTAGCTTTTCTGGAAACTGGTTCGTGAAAATGGAAATTGTACAGAATCCAGGCAGGTTTAATAAGTAAGTAAACTTAGAATTTTATCCGCAGAGAGACCAAAGGAGGGAGTCTACCCCTGGGGGCAATTCCACTCCATAGCCTTGAATTTTAGGGGCCGAATATTTCAGAAAATTATTTCCACGCAATCAATACTCTAAGAAAAATGAATGTGTGGCTCTACTGTATCAAAACTTTACATTCTGTTGATACTTCTTAGGCAATTGAAAGTGGTCGACCAGCTCAATTTCCAAATAGAAAAAAGAAAATTCATGGGAATAATTGCTAGTGTAACTGAACATTTTATGAATATCCATTCGGTACTTGGCATAATAACCATGTTGGCCACACTATATAGGATCTAGATCCATTAAGGTACAAACTCTTTAAGGCAAAGCATTTATTCTCGTTTTAAGCTCGTTCAGAGAAAAAGATTCATTTATAGTTAACCAGAATATTGTGGTTGCTATACAACGAAAAATAGTAATACAAAACGTTACAACGTCCTTTAACTATATGATGTTGTCCGTAACTTGGGATATTTAAACCTCTTGCAATAAAATAACAAGTAACACCGTTAGTTTATATTAATATGTGAATTTAAGTTTCAAACTCCTTAAGTTGCAATAAGTTTTTTTTCTTCTTTTTTTTTAACCCCAAAGAAGATAGTGCCCCCTAGGATAAGGGCGTTTGGCCTTCCATGAATTGTTATTTGTATTGTTTGCCTGGAGAGGGGTCAGAATGAAATTTTCATGTACGTATTATTTTCCTTTCAGTGCTGACATGAATGAATTGTGAAGAAAAGGACTTTGAGTGGCTTATTCCTCCTTTATTCACAAAACTTATTCTACTAGTGACTTAGGACATGGTTATTGATTACTTTAATGAAGCATCCCGTTGTAAGCCTTTTAAAAGTATCCTGCCTTCTATATTGACCCAAAGTAAACTGCTTCATTGTATAGAGAAAAAATTCACAAGGAATTATTGTATAGGGGTATCATGGTGATTTCAAGTCTGGAATGCTGCATAAAGTTATTTTCTGTTCCCGTTAATCTGCATTACCAAATAAAATTTTAAAATGTACAGCATTTTTATTTTCTCGCCTTACTAAATTGTTTTAGCTTGCATGGGCGTAAAACTAGATTCAGTTATTTTTTTTGTTGTTTTGGGACAAATGTTATAACTATTGTTCGAATAAGTCTTGCAGGGAATCAAAATATGTTGATCCATCATTTTTCAAGAAGTGTTTTTTTTTCAAGATATTAAAGCATTTGTTTTTTGGTGGTTTTTGTTTTCTACTATTAGCAGTCAACTGTGGTTGATGTGATTGAGCAATAAAATGAAAATAACTGAAATTGATAAGATTGAGCTATGTGGATGCAGTGCTTTGTACTGTACATTTTTAAGGTTTCTCCAATTTAGAGTAAAGAATATCAATACCTGTATAGTTACTTTGTTATGTCTTATGCATCCCATGCCTCATGGAAATTGTCCTTTACATAAGCCTTCTTCAGTAGATAGGGCAAAAGTAGCATAGATTTTCAAACCGACATATCCTATTTGGTTGTTAGGTAGATATTCAACATATAGAGCACTACTTGACAACTATTATGGTGTCACTTACTCTCTCCAATCATTGTTATCACTTGAGGCCTCTCCATTGTAATCTGGCTCAAAACTGACGAGGATCTTTAGAGGATAATTAAAAGAAAGTAAATCTAACAATGGTGTGTAGAGAACCATCATTGTGAAACCCTGTCTGTTTCATAGTTGGTTCTATAACCACCCACATTGAAGGTATTTTAGTTGGTAGAAGCATTGATGAAGGGTTGGGGAACCCAACCATTTCTTAAACTGGTAAATGGCCTGGCATTGGAAACTAGGATGGAAAGATAATAATTTTTTTTGAAGCTGAAGGCAGTCTTGGTGAATGCAGACATGCTTTGGTTGATTGTTGGCTTGGTGGTAGGTGGTGTGTGGAACAGTACAGCTCCTTTTTCCTTTTATTCGAACCTTTGTAGTACGTACTAGATTTTTTTCTTTAATTATGCCTGCAGGAACAACTAATCATGAACAATGTGGCCAAACTTTCGTAAATTAAATCAAACAGTGTTGTGGCGCAGAACCACATTCCTTAAAGTATTGCAATACCTAGAATTAGGCAGTTGAATTTCATTGATTTTAATGCTGTGCATTTCCAACAGCGAGGTTTTGAGTATTACAAAGTCTCTCCATACCAGAAGCGGGACCTGACTTCTGTCCTAATAGGAACCTGAGTAGAATACCATTTGGAGGGCTGTCATTTAGAGACCTAACTCTTAAAGAATGCTTTTATTTCATACCAATAAACCAGTACCAAACAAAAATTATATTTGCCACCCATTTGCTCTGCTAAGTACTGTGATGAACTTGATAAAAATAATCTCATGTCTTACGTGAGGCATTAAAAGGTTTATTGAAAGAGTTGAATATTCGCTCATGGTACCTGGAGAGTCCTTTATCCAAAAAATGTCTCTAGCTTCAAGAAGTAATCCATAGATCACACCAGCCATTATTAGAGTAAGAATAATTAAGTTGATGTCTGTGAGGTGTCTTTTTTCTCGTATAATCTTAGCTTATCTAAGTGAAACTTGCAGGCACTTGACAAACTGATCAACATTTCCTTCCTTGTATTGATAAAATGTTGTATATAAGCATCAACAGATCTTTTACTTGGTACACAGGCCATATTGCTGCCACAGTGGAAGTAGTAGTTCATACCAATCTTCCAACTCCAAAACTCTTCTTCGTATCCACTGGAATTCTTCCCTTGCATTGTCATTTGATTGAACTAGACTGCTTCTTTAGAGATCTTTTTATAATTTAGTTTGCTAATGCTTCTATGACCTGAAACTTTTCTCGGAAAAAAAAGCCTTACCGACTGCGTACTGAAAATCCATTTGGTGATTACTGCTTACAGAATGGGTGTGCACTACTCTGTAAACATACTGTAGAATGTTGGTGGATAGCCTTTTTTCCATCTGAACAAACTTGCTGTGTTTGACTCTCCTCCATCCCCGTTATGGTCCTTTCCTGCCTAGCTTTTCAGCTTGTATATCTTAGTTTTCCTCCAATTTTTACCCCTTGAAGACATATCCTTCTAATAGCCAAATTATAATAATTTTGTAACTATTTTGCAGGAGTATATAGAAGGGGTGGATATTTCTGTCCCCATGGGGGGTGGGGGACTGTCCTAAGGGTAGTGAGGAAAAGAGTAGCAACATTTGAGAAGAATTGGAATGCGATTTCTACGCTACTGTCAAATAAAGATAACCCATCAGTAAACAGCATGACTAATGATGCCTGTATTGCTCTTTGCTGCAGTAACATGGGCACTGATAGAAATGAGAGATATTTTGAAAAGCGTTTCTAAGTAAAGTTAAGATTCCTGATTGTAGTGTAGTTGGAAGATTGTTGCAAATGAGGCAGTGACAGGTAAATATCGTATCGAGTGGCAGTAAAAATAAACTAGGTCTCAAACATAGAGCTAATTTCATATTTGATTAAAAAGGAAAAGAAACAATTAGTCTGAAGTCTAGAGGCATATGACAGTAGAAGAATGAATGCCTGTATGAATGTCACGGAAATTATTGAAATGACTCTGGCAGAAAGTATATAGGATAGAAGAGAGTGACCCTGGAACTCATCTCAAGTGTAACCCCCACAAAAAGAGAAAAAAAGAGCATCAAGGCATACAAATGATTATGACAGTGATAATTGCAGGTCAGACTTTGGTGGCAGAGATGCCCAGTTTTAGGTTAAAGCTAATAATTTTTAAAAAAAAAACCAGTTTTTTGTTCTCATTGCCACATGTTGAGGTTACCACAGTTCTTAGCATGTAGCCATTAGTATTTGTTCGGCTACCCACGTTTTTGAGCGCTTTATTATAATTATGCAGTGTTAAATGCCTTAGGCACTACTTTGTAATGTACTAAAAGTTTTTCCTCAACTCTGTTGGAATTAGGGAATTGATTTTATTGTAATAGATTTATTAAATGGTAAAATATGTACTAGGTTCTGTGAAGTATAATTGATTGAAAGAAGGTAAACGCTTAAATTTGTATCATGAAATTAGCCAGAAGAAAACTAGGCAACATTCATGAACAATAGCCATTTTTATTATCAGTGGAATTCCTGAAATGATGCAAACGGATACGAACAAGAAAATACGTCAAAACATATATATATATATATATATATATATATATATATATATATATATATATATATGATAGATATATATATATATATATATATATATATATATATTTAATCTCTCTCTCTCTCTCTCTCTCTCTCTCTCTGTATATATATATGTATATATTATATATATATATATATATATATATATATATCTATATATATATATATATATATAATATATATATATATATAAAGTTTTTTTGCCACGAAGGATAAAAATGAAAAAAGCGAGATAGCCAAGACTATTTCGGTCCTGTTCGGACCCTTTACTGAGACACACTGATTTTACAAAGAACAACATAGTCAAAGAAGGCTTAATATACAACTGACACTAACAGATTAGCCATAAGGGCGATTTTCACTCTACAGAAAGGAGGAGCTGCCAGAGGCTAGCCACACCTTGAAGGATACCCGCAGTAAACAAGTGGATTCTTCCAGAAAACAGTACATTTTGAAAAAAAAAACACGGGAGCATATACAATTTAATATCACGAATTTTTACACAAATTTTCCCAACAAAAAATTATTATTAATGAAAAGACGAAAGAAAATATAAATATATATATATATATATATCGAGCAAGAGAAAGAGGGAAGAGAGAATATCGAACCAGAGAGAGAGAGAGAGAGAGAGAGAGAGAGAGAGCGAGAGAGAGAGAGAGAGAGTAGAGAATAACTATATACATGTGGGACTAATTTATTAGTTGTTCATTTATTTTGAGGTCCTTCATAAACAGCTTACAAATATATGGTCCAAATGGTACATTCCCAGACTAAGATTTAGGTTGTTTTTATTAGTGATTTGTATAATTGCCGATTCCAGTAAATTTCTTGAAACATAATCATTAGATCTAGCAATTACCGAGGTATCATCCCAATTAATACGATGAGATTTTTCACTCAGGTGGATAAACAGTGCATTTGAAGTCTGGGCTGTTCGAACTGAATGCATATGTTGCTTTATAAGTACACATAAATTTTTACTTGACTGACCAACGTAAAACGAAGGGCAATCCTTACAATGAATTTTGTAAATGATGTTGTTATTTGTTACGGGGCTATTCTTAATTAGCATATCTTTAATGGTATTGTTAAGAGAACACTACATTAACATTAAACGATTTAAATATTGATTTTATGGTTTCACAATCCACGAAAATAAGGTAAGCTAAGTACATTTTTAGGCATTTCTTTTTCATTAATAGCAACATTATAAAACTTTTTGTGAGCTTTTTGATAACATAAATCAATTAAATGAGGTGGGTAGCAGAGATCGTTTCCTATCTTTTTTATGTATTCTATTTCTTGGTCCAGATATTGTGGACCTTCTGATACGCAAAGCGCGAAGGAACATAGAAGAAAAAATTGAAATTTTAATATTAAGATGGTGGCCAGAATAAAAAAATGTACATATGTTAAATTAATTGTGGGTTTTCTATAAATACGAATTTGCATGGAAAGATTCTCTATGTAATTACATCTATGGAAAGGGATGACATTGTTATTTTCAATTTCAACAGTGAATTTTATGGATGGCACTAAATTATTCAATTTAGACAGTAAATCATTTACATCGATACCACCAGGTAAGACTACTAAGATCATCTACATATCTGTACCATTTTAAGGGGATAGTGTGATATTCGGGAGGTGTTGTCTCTCAAAAAATTCCATATATAAGTTTTGAAAGGAGAGGTGATAAAGGGTTACCCATGGCCATACCAAATATTTGTTGGTAATATTCTCCATTAAAAATAAATTTGCAATCACAAATACATAACTTAATTAAGGAAATTATGTGACTAACGGACATAGGCAATTCCATGCAGTACAAGTTCATTACTTAAATATTCTAGCACAGAGTCAATAGGGACTTTTGTAAACAAAAGAACATACATCAAAACTGACAAAAATATCACTAGGGTTTAGTTCAATGTTATTTAATTTTTCCACAAGATCAAGAGAATTCCGGATGTGTGAATTAGATACAGTTCCATAGTAGCAGGGATAACAGTTTAGTAAGATATTTAGATAGTTTTATAAGCAATTGATCCTACAGTACTAATAATTGGCGCATAGGTTTGTTTTCCTTATGAGTTTTGACTAGGCCATATAAATAAGGTAATGAGGGACACTTACAGTTAACTTTGACAAAAGTTCTTTTTTATCTTCAAGAATTTGTTTGATACTGATATTAAAGTTTTTATTACTTGGTCCAACGGATTTTTTGTGAGTTTTTTGTAAGTATTTCACCTCCTAGTAAAGTATGCATGTGTAATATGTAGTCAGTTTTGTCCAGAACTACTAAATTATGGATTTATCAGCCTTGGTAATGTGTAAGCTATTATCATTCTTCAATTCATTCAGTAAAGGGTCCGAACAGGTCCGAAAGTACTTGGCTATCTCGCTTTTTCATTTTTTTCCTTCGTGGCAAAAAACCTTTATATATATATTATATATATAGATATATATATATATACATCTATATATATATATATATATATATATATATATAAAGGGTCTTTTTACTGTAATACAACAGCATAATATGAAAACAGGAGGACCATAAAACACTATTTGAACATTGTAAAGGAATTCATCATGAAGCACGGGATGACTATTTAGCATGGAAGGATTCTGGTAATCCAAGGGAGGGATATTTCTATGATAAATGAAATTTTCTAAAGCTCAGTCAAAGGGATGTTCAGATTTTGTAGGGAAAATGAGGAGAAATCAGATCCATAAAACTTGCTACAAGCTTTAATGAAGGTATGAAGAAATTTTGGAGAGAAATAAATCAGAAAAGAAAATCCCGAACCTTCTTATCTGACGTAATAAATAAGTGAGTGGTATGAAAAACATTGCCGAGCTATGGAAAGAAACATTATTCTTAAGAGAGCTGCTTATCCTGTTGCCCAGAACTCAACTGGAAAACTCAGGGTCAGCGGAGATATTACAGGGACAAATGTCAATGAAATATCAAATGCCTCTAAATTCTTTAGACACTTCAAGTAGCCCTGGACATGACGGGCTGACCCTTCAGCACTTAGCTGAGGCTCATCCGGTACTTAGAGTTTTACTAAGTTTATTCGCCACTTCCTGTTTCTGTCATTCCTACTTACCAAGAGCTCTTATTCTGGTTATACTCTCTCCTTTGATTAAAGATAAAAACGCGGACCACAGTGACATATCCAATTATAGGCCGATTGCTCTAGCCACTGTTATCTCAAAAGTTTTGGAAACGATTATATTGGAGAGATGCACAAAGACTTATTGACAAGTGCAACCAGTTTCGCTTACAAATCCAATCATGGAACGGAAATGCCAGTTCATATTCTTAAACACGTAACCGAGGAGTATAATGCTCGTAAAACACCTGTATTTGCTTGTTTCATGGATATGTCTAAAGCCTTTGATAAAGTGTCTCATATGATGTTATTTGAAGTAGTGTCAGAAAGAAATGTTCCCTGCTATATTATCAAACTGCTCGGTGATTGGTATAAAAACCAGCAAATGATTGTCAAATGGGGCCATGTATTTTCGAGTGAATTTTTCCACTTCATGTGGAGTGAGACAGGGAACGCTTACTTTCACCTTACCTGTTCAATGTATTTATGGATGACCTCTCACATAGGCTGAGTCAAATTAAAGTGGATGTTATTTAAAGAATATGATTTTAAACAATTTGTTGTACGCTGATGATATTGTTTTATTGCTCCTTCAGTAGGTTGGCTGCAACAGCTAATAAACATTAGTTGTGATTTTATGTTGACAGACTTCTGTTGTTAAATGTAAAGAAGACCAAATCATAATTTTTTCTAAGAGTAAGATCTGCCCAAGTAATATATCCTATTGTTGTTAACAATGCACATATAGATTCTGTACAGGAAATAAAGTACCTAGGATATTATCTTACTGCTCAAAAATCGGACGATGCCCATGTAGAATATTTGAAGAGGTCTATGTGCTGTGCGAGGGCAATATGATTTTAAGGAACTTTTTTAAATGTAGCGAAGATGTCAAGAAAATGCTTTTTCAGAGTTTTTGTACAAGTTTTTATGGCATGTCAGAGCCAAACAACGAACTATGAATAAGCTGAGAGTATGTTTCAACGACAGACTACGAAGACTTGCGCATTCCGAAGCATGCAAGCGCATCCGCTCTCTTTATAGCTTTTGCTCAGCCATCTTTTCAAGAAGTGAGACGCAAAACCACCTAACATGCTATTTGCAAAGGCTGAAAGAATTCTGGAAACTGTACTTTGAAGAGGGTTGGCCACCTCAGTTTACTTGAATAATTCAATTATTTTCAAAACTCTGGAAAAGCATCACTTATGCTTAGTGGCATCTGGTGCTCTACTTATGCAAGAGTATAGTATTTCTTTCCATTGTAACAGGCTGCAGTGTTCAATAGTGTTTTATGGTCCTTTTGTCTTCATATTATGCTGTTGTGTATATATATAGCCTATATATATATATATATATTATATATATATATATTATATATATATATATATATATATATATTATATATATATATACATATAACATATATTAACAAAGTTACAGGCACGATGGGAAAATTGTTTCAATTCTCCTTCGTGGCTGTAACTTTGTTCGTATAATCATTGCGATTTCAAGTTAATACTAATAAAAGTACGTGGTCTCAAGATGGTTTAACCTGACTAAAACAGAAATATTTAATTACAGTGGTGTTTCAGATCTCCCAGAAACCGTTTTGCTTTCATGAACTGATTCGGTTTCATTTTCTATACGTAGGTACTATTAGCATTTAGCCTAACAGTTTGAAAAGCATTCACCTTCGCCCTCGACAAGCCATTATTACAAGAGATAAAATTCAAGACATTATGAGAAAACATTAATGCTAGATATAGCAATAAGAATACAGTAATATCTCTAGTTTTCTTGGAATGATTTTGCATGGAGTAACGTGCATTTGTGTTTGTTAGGAGAGGTTATTTAGGTGCATGATGTGCGGGATGGCGGTTGGGATTCTCGTCTGCTGTACTGCTTCCCATTCCCTCAACACACGAACTTTATTCTATTGTTTTTTTTTTTTTTTCGGTCCATGAAAAGTAAATTTTGATAAGTAAACCATATAAATTACAATAATCAAATGCATGTTATTTTCGCTTAACCATTAGGTAGCTTTAGTGAAACTTTAGGTTCATTATTCGTATGAGCAAACTTTTGACATTCAATATTGATAAGTAAATTTTTGTTTCCCAGGAGATAAATAATCTGCTTCGCTGGAATTATGGACTACTACAGTAATGTCCTGATCATCATCTTCTGAATAAAATGTCTGTTTCTCTCGAGATCTCTCTCTATGGATAGAATAGCAAATTACATTTTAGTTTAGAAAGGGACAGAGCTGAGGGAGGTTTTAGTCAATACACATAAGCTGTTTATTATCCAGTCATTACATCATTAGGCCTATGCTGCTTATTTTAATCATTTTCTTTTTGCAGATTGCTAAGTTAATTTCCTTCTTTTAATGTTTCGTTTTTTCCGGCAATAGCACAAGTATTTTTAGTATCAACCATGAAAGTTAAATTTCACGTATTTCCCAAATGCTTTCATGTAATTAGCGTGATAACGTTACACGAATTCTCGTATAACTTTACGAAAGTGATTATCCTTTTATGGTACTTTTTGGAAGCATAATGTACAATTTACTGTATTTTATTCTGTGAGGATTCATCAACAGAATTTCTGTATTTTTTAAATCTTTGTTTCTATTGGCTGGGCAGAACCGCGAAATTAAAAGCGTCTTTGTCACATAACTTGGCACCGATTAGGCCTATTCATACACAATACGGTTATTAAGACCGTATTGTTACCACATTAACATGATTACACACACACACACACACACACACACACACACACACATATATATATATATATATATATATATATATATATATATATATATATATATATACATATATATATCATAGTAATTTCTTGTCCTTATCTGTTTGCTTCATTCCAGGAGGCTTCCACTGATAGTAAAAATGGCTATTTGGTTCATGAATGTTGCCAATATTTTTTGAACTAATGGATGGGGTACTGCTACCGAATTTCCGTTTATGCTCTACCTTGGGTGAAAGGGTTGATTTGTTTGATTATGATGTGGTACTTATATAATGTGTTTTTATGCAGATATAAGTATTTTGTAAAATGGAGAATGAAAGGAAAAGAACATTGGCGTCCGTTATTGGATTCGAACCTTCGCCCTTCACATCAGCAAAAGATAGCATTGACCTATTGTTATTTTCCTTTCATTCTTAATTTCTTTTCTTAATAATTAAGTGTTATATACATACAGGTATATGAAATTTGCTTCTAATCCAAGAAAGAACCAGAAGTTAAGCGTAAATCAGGATTCTGATGGTGGTCACCCATCAGGGTACTGACCACACCCAAAACAGCTTAACTTCACTGATCGGAAACCAGGAGTCGTCTCATCTTAAAAGGTCATATTAGACAAACCGACAGTAATTATATAAATATTATATAGTATATTTTAAAACTTTTTGGTGCGGCTGTGCATAAATTCCGATCGTATAGGGGAAGTCCTTATACGATCAGTATTTATTGCGTTTGGGTCCTAAGCGTCGAGAGTCTTAACCAACTCGGCCATATCTATTTGCTGATGGGAAGAAGCTTCTTGGAACTTTCTTTAACTGTATCTAAAGGTTGACCCTATTCCGTGTAAGAAAGGCACCAGGGCCAAAGCAAATACCTTTAATTTGGAATTGTATTACGTCCTCCTAAATTTTATTATTCCCGATACAATTCTTCCACCAACAGTCCTCTTTTCATAAATAAAATCCAACATGAAATCTACCTTGATAATAAATTAATTGCATTCAAAACCATTTCATGAACGATCGCTATCCCAAGCAGCCCTTCACCGTCTTTAACGATGCGTTTTTGTTTATTCTTTCTTTCCAACCTTGAATTACGACATCCAGTTAAGTAACGGAAGATGGCCCGAGGATCGCTGCTGTATAATGTTACAATACTGTATATTTTTTTTTTTAATGAGAATCAACAGCTTTGTTTTATCTTATTTTAGTCTTTGTTCTTTGTATATGCTGGAGAGGAGGCGAAATGAAAAGCGTCTGTGTTAGATAACATGGCTCTCTTAGGCCTAGTGTTACTCAATACTATGGAAGGCTGCTTGAGATAGTGATGCTCATGAAATGTTTTTCTATGAATTGAATATAATACAAGATGGATTTCATGATAATTTGATTAAAAAAAGATGTGTGTTGGTGGCAGAACTGTCTCGGGAATGATAGAATTGGCAGGACGTGAAATGATCCAAATTAAGAGCGATTTGATTGGCGTTGGTGTCCTTCTTACCCGGAATAAGGCTCGGGATAGTGATCGTTCAAGAAATGCTTTCTCTGAGTTTAACATAAAACTAGGTGGTCATTTCAAGCGTGATTTGATTAAGAAAAATAGATATGCTGGTGGTAGAAGTGTATGGGGAGTTATAAATTTTAGGGAGACGTAATATAATTGTAATCTAAGGCGATGTGATTTGGCCATGGTGCCCTTCTTATCCGGAATAGTTAACCTCTAGATATAGTAGAAGTTCCAAGACGCTTCCATCAGTAAATAGATATGGCCGAGTGGTTAAGACTCTCGACGCTTAGGACCCAAACGCAAATAAATACTGATCGTATAAGGACTTCCCCT
The DNA here is from genome assembly GCF_015104395.2 of Macrobrachium nipponense. NCBI lineage: Eukaryota > Metazoa > Arthropoda > Malacostraca > Decapoda > Palaemonidae > Macrobrachium > Macrobrachium nipponense. The sequence goes on along the minus strand of NC_061091.1, from coordinate 70,521,301 downwards.
ATACGATCGGAATTTAATAGCACAGCCGCACCAAAAAGTTTTATAATATACATATATATATTATATTAATTACTGTCGGTTTGTGCTAATATTGACCTTTTAAGATGAGACGACTCCTGGTTTCCGATCAGTGAAGTTAAGCTGCTTTGAGTGTGATCGGTACCCTGGATGGGTGACCGCCATCAGAATCGTGCTTTAGCTCTCCTTCTGGTTCTTTCTTGGATCAGAAAAAAATGTATATAGCTGTATTTATATATCATTTATATACTATGAGTAAATGCTAATGCTAGATATAGCAATAACAATACAGAAATATGTATAGTATTCATGAATGATTCTATCACCAGAAATACACATCTCTCACTCCTCATGGAATGGCCGAGAATCGAACCCACGACCACCGAGGTGGGACGCTAATACCATACCAACCACACCACTGAGGCACTATGAAAGTGATGTGAATGAATGTTTGTTAGGAGAGGTTATGGCTGAGGTTGTGGGGATGGCGATTGGTATCTTGTCTGCTGACACTGCTTCCCACTCCCTCAGTTGACAAAGAGAAAATAAGAAATTTATTATTGAATTTAAATGGCAGCGTATATGAAATACAAGTTATTTTCCCTTAACATGAAGTAGCTTTATTGGAACTTGAGGGTCCTATTCGTATGAGCAAACTTGGACAGTTAAAATTTATCAGTTAAGTTTGTGTAGCAGGAGATAATAACTGCTTTGCTGAATTGTGGACTAAACAGAAAACGTCCTGATCATCATCCTTTGAATATATGTCTGTTTCTCTCGAGATCTCTCTTTTTTCGATAGAATGGCGAATTACGTTTACATTTCGAAAGGGACAGAACTGAAGTGTGTTTTAGTCAATAAACTTCAGCTGCACACTATATATAATATATATATATATATATATATATATATATATATATATATATATATATATATATCATATGTATATATATATATATATATATATATATATATAATATATATATATATATATATATATATATATATATATATATATATAGATATATATATATATATATATATATATATATATATATATATATATATATATATATATATATATATATTTCTGAGACAAATTTTATATATACATTTATATTCAAAGTTACAGCCACGAAGGGAAACTGTTTCATTCTCCTTCGTGGCTGTAACTTTGTTCGTATATTCACCTTTTTTTTTTATTCTTCGTGATGTGAAATCACACACACACACTACTAGTTATATTGTCAGTGCAACCATTAATTAAGACAACCTCTTGCGTGTCCGGTAAATGAACCCAGTAGTTACAACCAAATCCACCAGATACTAAATCGAAGTCCCTTTCGCTAGAACATAAAAAATAGTTGCTTCCACGAATGCAAACTTATATCGATGACACCAGATTCATTTATATCATAATCATCTTCAAGTGGTTACATCAAATCTTCCTTTTTAATCGTTCCATTCATCGGCTTTTCCCGCATTTTTGTTCCTTCCTTGCGCGATCATTTCAATGTTTAACTAATTATTAAATAGTCTCCCAGTTTGTAGGGGTGCCGATCGTAAAAATATTTGCCAAAAATACACTTATCAAGACAGGCTAAGGAAATTTTCAGGCATTATTAGCACTATAATACTCATATTCTCTGTGAGTTTTATCATCCTACAGGGAAAATAAATGATTTTATGAAAAAAAAAATGTGAAACTGTGTCCCTTGTACAAGGGCACTTTGGGTTGGTCGGTGAGGGAAAACTACAAACCAGAGAAAAATCGAAAAAGCGATTTTTTTCTTAGGACAAGAAACTTGAAAAAATTAGTTCAGATACCCCTAAAGTTGTTTTCTGTGATGAACTAATCTTAGGAAACGTAGAAATCGACATCGACCAATTTTTGAGAGATATACTAATTTCATTAGCCTGTCTTGATTAGTGTATTTTTGGCAAATATTTTTACGATCGGCACCCCTACAGACTGGTGCAAACTGGAGCCTACCCTTAGGGTAGGCTACAGTTTGCACCAGTCTGTAGGGGTGCCGATCGTAAAAATATTTGCCAAAAATACACTAATCAAGACAGGCTAATGAAATTTTTCAGGCATTATTAGCAATATAATAACGCATATTCTCTGTGAGTTTTATCATCCTACAGGAAAAATAAATGATTTTATGAAAAAAAATGTTGGAAAGAAAATTAGTGTTCATTGTACTAGAGCTTAGTTGGCAGCCGTGAGAAACTACAGTCGTTTGAATAGAAATTCGGTCTGACAGAATGTTGGTATATCCACCTGGAACATGCACATAAAGTTTTATCAAATAGAACAGTAAATAAGCACGTAATAACAAAAAAAAAAGAGCACAACTTCAGCGAAAGCCACAAGCCGATAAATGAGATAATAGCTAGGAAGAAATATTCAGAAAAAATTCAAACCTCGATTTAGGGACAAAACCTTCTGAGAGTTTGTAGTTATTATGTCACTGATAGCCTAAAAACATCTAAAAATTATATTATTTAGGACAATCAAAGAAATAACCCCCCCCCCCTCACGAAAAAAATCAAACCAGAGAAAAATCGAAAAAGCATTTTTTTCTTAGGACAAGAAACTTGAAAAATTAGTTTAGATACCCCTAAAGTTGTTTTCTGTGATGAAACTAATCTTAGGAAAGCGTAAAAAACGACATCGACCAATTTTTGAGAGATATACTATAATATTTGCGATTTCCATATTTATGGCCGGGCATTCGCTTTAGTTGTTGCTCTTTTTTTTGTTATTACGTGCTTATTTACTGTTCTATTTTGATAATAATTTATGTGCATGTTTTCAGTGGATATACCAACATTCTGTAAGACCGAATTTCAATTCAAGACTGTAGTTTTCTCACCGACCACCAGTGTCCCTTGTACAAGGGACACTGAGTTTCACATTTTTTTTTCATAAAATCATTTATTTTCCCTGTAGGATGACTAAACTCACAGAGAATATGCGATATTATAGTGCTAATAATGCCTGATAATTTCATTAGCCTGTCTTGATTAGTGTATTTTTGTTTTTGGCAAATATTTTTACGATCGGCACCCCTACAAACTGGAGACCATTTAATAATTAGTTAACATGAAATCGATCGCGCAAGGAAGGAACAAAAATGCGGGAAAAGCCGATGAATGGAACGATTAAAAAGGAAGATTTGATGTAACCACTTGAAGATGATTATGATATATATGAATCTGGTGTCATCGATATAAGTTTGCATTCGTGGAAGCACTATTTATGTCTAGCGAAAGGGACTTGATTAGTATCTGGTGGCTGGTTTGTAACTACTGGGTTCATTTACCGGACACGCAAGAGGTTACCTCAATTAATGGTTGCACTGACAATATACTAGTAGTGTGTGTGTGTGTGTGATTTCACATCACGAAGAATAAAAAAAAAAAAAGGTGAATACACGAACAAAGTTACAGCCACGAAGGAGAATTGAAACAGTTTCCCTTCGTGGCTGTAACTTTGGAATATAAAATGTATCTATATAACTTTGTCTCAGAAATCTGTTCACATTAATTGTGTATATATGTATATATATATATATATATATATATATATATATATATATATATTATAGTGTGCAGCTTAAGTTTATTGACTAAAACACACTTCAGTTCTGTCCCTTTCGAAATGTAAACGTAATTCGCCATTCTATCGAAAAAAGAGAGACCTCGAGAGAAACAGACATTATATTCAAAGGATGATGATCAGGACGTTTCTGTTTAGTCCACAATTCAGCAAAGCAGTTATTTATCTCCTGCTACACAAACTTAACTGATAAATTTTAACTGTCCAAGTTTGCTCATACGAATAAGGACCCTCAAGTTCCAATAAAGCTACTTCATGTTAAGGGAAAATAACTTGTATTTCATATACGCTGCATTTAAATTAAATAATAAATTTCTTATTTTCTCTTTGTCAACTGAGGGAGTGGGAAGCAGTGTCAGCAGACGAGAATACCAATCGCCATCCCCCACAACCTCAGCCATAACCTCTCCTAACAAACATTCATTTACATTACTTTCATAGTGCCTCAGTGGTGTGGTTGGTATGGTATTAGCGTCCCACTTCAGTGGTCGCGGGTTCGATTCTCGGCCATTCCACTGAGGAATGAGAGATGTGTATTTCTGGTGACAGAAGTCACTCTCGACGTGGTTCGGAAGTCACGTAAAGCCGTTGGTTCCATTGCTAAATAACCACTGGTTCCATGCAACGTAAAAGCACCATACAAACAAATAATACTTCCAGGCAAAATCATTCATGAATACTATTCATATTACTGTATTGTTATTGCTATATCTAGCATTAATATTTACTCATAACATCCTGAATATTATATCTGGTTATATGGGTAGTATATAAGTGTATATATAAATACAGATATATAAAATTTGTTTCTGATCCAAGAAAGAACCAGAAGGAGAGCGTAAATCATAATTCTGATGACGGTCACCCATCCAGGGTACTGACCACACCCAAAGCAGCTTAACTTCACTGATCGGAAAACCAGGAGTTGTCTCATCTTAAAAGGTCAATATTAGCACAAACCGACAGTAATTATATAATATAATATATGTATATTATAAAAACTTTTTGTGCGGCTGTGCATAAATTCCGATCGTATAGGGGAAGTCCTTATACGATCAGTATTTTTTCTCTTCTGGGTTCTACAAGTCGAGAGTTTCTATCACTCGGCCATATCTATTTACTGATAAGTGTCTTGGAACTTCTACTGTATATAAATGATTACCCCCTATTCCGTGTAAGAAAGGCACCAGGGCCAAATCAAATACCCTTAATTTGGAATTGTATTACGTCCTCCTAAATTTTATTATTCCCGATACAATTCTTCCACCACAGTCCTCTTTTCGTAATAAAATCCAACATGAAATCTACCTTGGATAATATTAATTGCATTCAAACCCATTTCATGAATGATCGCTGTCTCAAGCAGCCCTTCACCGTCTTAACGATGCGTTTTTGTTTTTCTTCTTTCCAACTTGAATTACGACATCCAGTG
>NC_061091.1:70491226-70513726 GCF_015104395.2 Macrobrachium nipponense | reverse complement strand
TATATATATATATATATATATATATATATATATATATATATATGTATATATATATATATATATATATATATAGTATATATATATATATATATATAATATATATATATATATAATATATATATATATATATATATAAATTACATAGTAAAAATCATTCCTTCACGTGAAATAAATTATTATATAAATTGTTCTCCGGCCCTAATTTTATTCCACAAAGTAGAAAGGTACATACTGAGAAGCATATAGTGGCAACTACAGGACAGAGAAAGAGGAACTTCCAAGAACACTATATGCTGTACCAAGCTCACTCAGCCCCACAGAAAGACAGGGAGTAAGAAGGACACAAGTGCTTTATTTTTAATATATTAATGTGGGGCTTTTAAGGAAAAGGTGAAGGCACTAGTGAAAAGTTTGAATGTGTGTATAGTATAAACAAATAGAGGGGGACTGTTGACAGGGGTATGTAAATCATATGAAGTGTAGTAAAGAAAATATGGGTTGTAGAAGGTTTCAAATAGTTTGAATAGAATGAGGATAGAAGTAGTGGGCACCATCCTGATAACTTTGAAGGAGGTGATCGACATTCCATGGAGAGCAGAAAAGTTTTGGGAGCTTAAAAGTGTCAAGATGAGCAAATGAAGAATCAAAAGGTTTGGCCAAATGCCAGTGACTGTTTGACTGTATGAGAGGCTAAAAAGATAACAAATGTGATTGAGCTGAAGTTGAAGTTCTTGGGAACATGTGAAGGAAGGTAGTTTAACCTAGAGTTATGAATAGGTTAGGGAGAGGTGTGAGGGGTGAGGAACAGTCATCTGAGATCAAGGGATGGACATATGGAAAGAAACATATGATGAATCACTCCACACAGTTCAGAACATCAGCTATTTAAAATGTGTTTCCATAAAAAGAAATGGAAATACAACTAGATATTATAATCACACAATTTGTATATGAATATGGCATGTAGAACCTTTTTATTATTGCACACCCCTTAGCCTACAAAATCACTTATTATCTATGATGCCTTACTCCCACTCCAAGGGCAGGAAGACCATGAATTCATTAAAATACCAAACGATGATATATAAAGTCTACAAATTTATTCATAATTCTGTCCAAAGGGTAAACATCATTTTTCAATATCTCAGTTAACTATTCCACAGGCGTTTGGACAAATAAATTTATATGAGGACCACTTTACTGTACTGTAACCAAAACTAAAGAAAATGACTTAACTTATAAAATGCAGTATATAGTAGTACAAGCACTTATAAATTTACACAAGAATTCATGAAGAGGGAGCTCCAGTCACAAGCAAGTAAAACAGTTTATGGGGTTATGTAACATTTTAGGTGTCAGAAAAGAGGCGGATGGAGAGGCCTCGATCTCCTTTGGTTTTGATCTTGACTTCAACTTCTAAGCCTCCTTCCCCATGTGGTGCAAATTTGAGGATGGCAGGAATAGTGCCATCTATCACGATGTCAGCTTCCTTATCTTGTTTGGGCAGAAATCCTTTGGCAACACCTGAAGGAAAAAATTTATATATGAAGTAGATGAAGAGAACAATAGTGAGAATAGCAAGACCTAACAAAATTAAAAAATACAATTAATAAATAATGAAAAAGGAAAGGTATAAAGAAAGCAATACGAAAATATATAAAGCCAATTTTAGGAATTACAATCATTCAACCCAGACACACATCAACATCCATACCACAACAATCACACAACTCTGACACATATTTACAAGAACACAACAATCAAACATCTTAATAAGCAAAAGGAAGTCCAGGGCTCAGGACTATGATGGAGAATTAAACTTTAGTTTTCTGATACCCGCCTTCTGCCTCTCTCAGTGTGGAATAGTACATTAAATTCATGATCATAAGCTTAATATGTCTAAATTAATTGTGTAACAAACAAATTAATATTATTACTGATATTAGTATATTAGTACTTGTAACCTGTTTGTCATGATTATGGAGGTGATATCAATTTAAGGACTTTAAGGGATCCGGGTTGCCTGGGGAGTTGCATTATGCAGACGACTTGGTATTAATTGTGGGGAGCATGAATAAGTAAATGGGTACCCATATAAAAAAAAAATATGTATACTTACCACTGACCTTATATAAGGCTTTTCTGAGTGTTTTTTCAAACTGTTCCACTTCCTCTTCAGAAGTCAGAATGGTGGGGAAAAGCTGGTTTAGATTTTCTCTAGGGTCATCATCAAAATTTTTTATCTCTGCTTCCAAGATTTCATCTTTAAACTGGGATGACGCCCTCTTAACCTCTTCAGTCGCAGATTTTACCAAGTCAGTTTTACTTTCAAGACCTGAAATGTATAATAAACCTAGAATTATAAGAGGGCCATCAAATTAGAAACAGTGTATCTCATTTTATTTGTATCTCCGACGTCCTACTCTACCAGGGAGCTCCCAACTAGGGGATAGGACACGGCAGCAAACTGGAGTTGGAAAAGGTGACAAGACATTGAGAGATGAGATACAAAACTTTGCAGGCAAAACAAAGGCAAAAAACTGGCACAGTCCTTCAACTCATGAAAACAGGTTGGGAAGACTTTGTTCAGCAGTGGACACCTACAGGCCAATGAAAAAAAAGGCCTCTATAGTCTTTGCTTACTCAAAAAGATAAATCAAATAAAAATGTCAGGGTAGATCCTCTTGAAGGTGAATTTGTAATATTACTTACTATCTTAGCATTTACAGTTACTTTTTTTTACACACTAATATGCACTCTATAGTATATATATTTCTAACCATTGTTCACTCTCAGCAAACAGCACTAACTCTAGCCCATGACAACACATAATCATATAACCCTTCTGCAATCTCTCTTTGAAGGTGAAGTACTTGTAGAAGGACCAACAGAGACAAATCTTTGTGAGGACTGAGTAGTACTTTGGTGTTTCAGTAGGACCATCAAGTAGACCATTTCCTCTGAATAGATAAATGTTCTCTGCACTATCTATTGTATTTAGCCTTAACTACAAGTGTCCAACTGTGAGGAGAGGAAAATCATAGGGATGATAAGATGAGAAGATCAAGCAAGGGATAGAAGATATATAGAGCAATTCACTTTTAATATAAAAAAAATGCATAACCATGCCATATACCAAGGTTATTTGCTCCAAACACTACCACCTCTATAATAATAATAATAATAATAATAATAATAATAATAATAATAATAATAATAATAGCAGAACAACTCCAGCATTGTATCTCAAATCACCAAGCACCCAAATGGATGACCACAGGAAGAAACATCCTTAGTACAAAAAGACAAGAGTAAGGGAAATATAGCCAGTAACTACAGGCCTATCACCTGCCTACCAATAATGTGGAAGTTACTAACAGGTATCATCAGTGAAAGGCTATACAACTACCTAGAGGAAACAAACATCATCCCCCACCAACAGAAAGGCTGCAGAAGGAAGTGTAGGGGCACAAAAGACCAGCTCCTGATAGACAAAATGGTAATGAAGAACAGTAGGAGAAGGAAAACCAACCTAAGCATGGCATGGCTAGACTATAAGAAAGCCTTCGACATGATACCACACACATGGCTAATAGAATGCCTGAAAATATATGGGGCAGAGGAAAATACCATCAGCTTCCTCAAAAATACAATGCGCAACTGGAATACAATACTTACAAGCTCTGGAATAAGACTAGCAGAGGTTAATCATCAGAGAGGGATCTTCCAGGGCGACTCACTGTCCCCACTACTCTTCGTAGTAGCCATGATTCCCATGACAAAAGTACTACAGAAGATGGATGCCGGTTACCAACTCAAGAAAAGAGGCAACAGAATCAACCATCTGATGTTCATGGACGACATCAAGCTGTATGGTAAGAGCATCAAGGAAATAGATACCCTAATCCAGACTGTAAGGATTGTATCTGGGGACATCAGGATGGAGTTTGGAATAGAAAAATGCGCCTTAGTCAACATAAACAAAAAAGGCAAAGTAACGAGAACTGAAGGGGATCAAGCTACCAGATGGGAGCAAACATCAAACACATAGATGAGACAGGATACAAATACCTGGGAATAATGGAAGGAGGAGATATAAAGCACCAAGAGATGAAGGACACGATCAGGAAAGAATATATGCAGAGACTCAAGGCGATACTCAAGTCAAAACTCAACGCCGGAAATATGATAAAAGCCATAAACACATGGGCAGTGCCAGTAATCAGATACAGCGCAGGAATAGTGGAATGGACGAAGGCAGAACTCCGCAGCATAGATCAGAAAACCAGGAAACAAATGACAATACACAAAGCACTACACCCAAGAGCAAATACGGACAGACTATACATAACACGAAAGGAAGGAGGGAGAGGACTATTAAGTATAGAGGACTGCTTTAACATCGAAAACAGAGCACTGGGGCAATACCTGAAAACCAGTGAAGACGAGTGGCTAAAGAGTGCATGGGAAGAAGGACTAATAAAAGTAGACGAAGACCCAGAAATATACAGACAGGAGAAAGACAGAAAGAACAGAGGACTGGCAACAACAAACCAATGCACGGACAATACATGAGACAGACTAAAGAACTAGCCAGCGATGACAATTGGCAATGGGCTACAGAGGGGAGAGCTAAAGAAGGAAACTGAAGGAATGATAACAGTGGCACAAGATCAGGCCCTAATAACCAGATATGTTCAAAGTATGATAGACGGAAATAACATCTCTTCCCATATGTAGGAAGTGCAATACGAAAAATGAAACCATAAACCACATAGCAAGTGAATGCCCGGCACTTGCACAGAACCAGTACAAAAAGAGGCATGATTCAGTGGCAAAAGCCCTCCACTGGAGCCTGTGCAAGAAACATCAGCTACCTTGCAGTAATAATTGGTACGAGCACCAACCTGAGGGAGTGATAGAAAACGATCAGGCTAAGAATCCTCCTTTGGGACTATGGTATCAGAACGGATAGGGTGATACGTGCAAACAGACCAGACGTGACGTTGATTGACAAAGTCAAGAAGAAAGTATCACTCATTGATGTCGCAATACCATGGGACACCAGAGTTGAAGATAAAGAGAGGGAAAAAATGGATAAGTATCAAGATCTGAAAATAGAAATAAAAGGATATGGGATATGCCAGTGGAAATCGATACCCATAATCATAGGAGCACTAGGCACGATCCCAAGATCCCTGAAAAGGAATCTGGAAAAACTAGAGGCTGAAGTAGCTCCGGGCCTCATGCAGAAGAGTGTGATCCTAGAAAACGGCACACATAGTAAGAAAAGTGATGGACTCCTAAGGAGGCAGGATGCAACCCGGAACCCCACACTATAAATACCACCCAGTCAAATTGGAGGACTGTGATAGAGCAAAAAAAAAAAAAAAAAAAACAATAATAATAATAATTGATATGCTGGAAGTAAAACCCTCTTTTAAACATATTTTATTAAAAGTGATTGCTGCCTCAGCTCATTAATTTTATAAAGTTCTTCTCGATTTTTCTAATTATTGTTTTCTCATTGTTGCTTAAACTGGTGAGCAACGCACCAAAGGTTGACATATCTCAATTGGGTAATAGTCAAAACCGATTGGACTTTTATTGGTAAAACATTCCAGTGGGGGTAGTCAAATTTTCTTGCATATCCCGTAGAGTTTATTGCATGTAGAATCGATTTTAAATTCTATTCCTTTTTTATTCTTTTCGTGGGGCCGAAACGTTTCGTCTAAATAAACCTCAGACATCCTCTTGGGCGGAGGTGTGTGAAGGACTGAAGTGAGAGGGTGAGTCCGACTGCTTATATTGTGGCGGTGCTGCGGGGGCTTCAAGCCGCTGCCTTTTCATTGGCTAGTGAATGGGGAGCTGGGTTTTGATTGGCTGCCTGGCTGTGGGCTGAAGCCAGCTCCCGAGCGCATGCTCAACAGGCGCGCCGATCCTCTCAGCTGCATAACACCACGCTGGACTTCATTTTGATTGGTCAAAGGCCGTGTGACATCACTGCTGGTATTATTCATGGTATTAATGTCATCTTCGGTGTTATTTTCCTCTTGAATTGGGGCGTTTTTGGGCGGCGATATGGTGAAGTTTGCCGTTACTGGAGTGTTCCTTCGCATGCAGGTCGGGAGCAAAAAGGCCTCCTGCGTCGTATTCATAGAGGCTTTTGCTCCTGGATGAGTAACTCCCTCCAGAAGGTGCAGACGGCGAGGGTCGGGTGGTCTCCCTATTATCCTGGTGTTGCGGATAATACAGTCGCGGGAAATTGTGCCTTGGTCGGTGATGAGGGCGTGATTCTTGATAGCCCTCTTGGGCGGGACAGGAGATTCTCTTCACAAGATGCATGGTAGTCATTCCAATGTACTTCCCAGGACATCCTCGGGCGGGACATATGTATTGGTATACTACGTTTGTCTGCCTGAGGGGGTCTCCTGATGGCAGTGAGGGGTTATTTTTCATGATTAGGTCTCTTGTTTTCCGGTTTTTGTAATATATTTATAAGGTCCTTCTTCGATGAGGAGGATGTTTTCCTTAATGATCATCTTCATCGCCAATTCTCCTCCTCGCAGTATTGAGAGTGCAAGAAGGCCTTATAATATATCTTGATGACTACCATGCGTCTTGCAAAGAGAATCTCCTGTCACGCCCAAGAAGGGGCTATCAAGAATCACGCCCTCAACGCCCACCGAGACAATTTCCCGCAACTGTATTATCCGCAACACCAGGATTAATAGGGAGAGCACCCGACCCTCGCCGTCTGCACCTTCTAGAGGCGTTACTCATCCAGGAGCAAAAGCCCTCCATGAATACTGACGCAGGAGGCCGTTTTTTGCTCCCGACCCGCATGCGAAGGAACACTCCAGTAACGGCACACTTCACCATATCGCCGCCCAAAAATGCCCCAATTCAAGAGGAAAATAACACCGAAGATGTCATTAATACCATGAATAATACCTGCAGTAACATCACGTGGGCTTTTGACAATAAAAATTAAGTCTGGCGTGATGTTATACAGCTGAGAAGATCGGCGTGCCTGTTGAGCATGCGCTCGGGAGCTGGCTTCAGCCCTCAGCCAGGCAGCTAATCAAAATGCAGCTCCCCATTCACTAGCCAATGAAAAGGCAGCGCCACAATATAAGCAGTCGGACTCACCCTCTCACTTCAGTCCTTCACCCACCTCCGCCAAGAAGATGTCTGAGGTTTATTTCAGATGAAACGTCGCGGGGCCCCACGAAAAGAATAGAAAAGAATAGAATTTAACATTAATTCTACATGCAATAAACTCTACGGGATATGCCCGAAAATTTGACTACCCCCACTGGAATTTTTACCAATAAAAGTCCAATCGTTTTGACTATTACCCAATTGAGATATGTCAACCTTCGGTGCGTTGCTCACCAGTTTAAGCAACAATGAGAAAACAATAATTAGAAAAATAGAGAAGAACCTTTATAAAATTAATGCAGCTGAGGCAGCAATCACTTTTAATCAAACATGTTTAAAAGAGGGTTTACTTCCAGCATATACTAACCTAAGACTGCGCGACCCACAGCAAGGCTAGAAGACGGGATCAGGAACTTTGGAAATCCCTCATACAACGGCAATTACGGGAGAAGACTTCCGAACTAAAGAAACTTCACGAGGACGATGCTCTACTGCGGCGTGAATAGACGAACGCACGGACATTAGCAAGGCACCCAAGCAACAGAGATGTTAATGAGGAACCCGAAGCAGACTCCCCTGGACCCCCTCTGGAACGGTTCCCTCCGCTCTGATTATGACGACCCCGATGTTGACCAACCGAATGAGAACCAACCCACCGTATGTGACAACCTTCTCGATGCAGAATTAGCCGCCAACGATGACATTTCTTATGCCTGGCTTACCCGCCTCCGAGATCAAGATATGAAAAACGCATAAAGGACGTCATGCAAAAGCTGATCTCTCTCAACGGTGGCAAGCTGCGAGTCCCACAGCGCGCTCAAGGCTACATCAATCTTACTGACTTCCAACCTTCTCCCAACCAAGATGCTCTGCTTAGACTAGGGCTTAACTGTCACTTCATGTCTAAGCCTAAGCAACACGAAAAAAGACTTGAGATCGAACTCCTGCTCGACTCCATCCAACAGCTCAAGATGCGGAATATTGTCCGAACAACAGATGCCCTCCAGCCCCTCCTGCTCGCTGAAGCCCTCACGGAGAGGGGGCACACGCCAGTGGCATGTTCACCCGAGAGATGAAGGAAGCAGCCAAGGAGTTGAAGGCCAAGGAAGACATTACCTTGCGACGAGCAGATAAATAATAAAAAACGAGGAATACCATGAGAAGCTCGGTGCTATTCTGTCCGACCCCTCAAAGTTTGAACGTCTCACATGGAACACCACGGAAAACATCAAAAGGGATGCCAACCGTGTCATCAGTACCATAAATGCGGCAGCAACGGCAGTCCCACCTTCCGCCCATCCAAGGGGACTTCAGGCTTGGTTACCTCTACGGTAACGTGAAAACCGATAAGGAAGGCAACCCTCTCTGCCCGATTATCAGCCAGACGCTTGCCCCTACTTACGCCTTGGCCAGTGCCTCAATCACATTTTGACTCCCTACGTCCCGAGCCGCTATAGCCTGAGTTCATCCGGTGGAGTTCCTTGAAGAAATTCGTGACTCCCCCGGCACTGGCATCATAGCATCCCTCGACGTAGAATCCCTATTTACCAACATTCCCGTCGACAAGACCATTAACATCATCATGGATCGTGTCTACCGAGACCCGTCGACGGCCCCACTCAATATCCCAGAAGCCTCTTTGCGCACCTTGCTGGACATCTGTACAAAAGGGCCCCCCTTCTCCACCCACCGAGGACAGATGTTCCGTCAGAAAGATGGCATTGCCATGGGCTCTCCTCTGGATTCCTCTTTGCCAACTTCTATATGGGCGCCATAGAAGAGAGGGTCTTCACCCAAAGCCAGCACCCCCGCAAATAGACCCCGTTACATAAAAGATATCATTGTGCAAGTCGACACCGAGGATGAGGTAGACGCCCTTCGTCACTGATTCCAGCAATGCAACATGCTAAACTATACAGTCGAGTTTAACACCAACGATCGGCTTCCCATTCCTGCGACATCACTTATAACGAAGACAGACAGTCTCTCTGCACTTCTGTCTACACAAAGAAGACAAATTTAGTAATGTGCCTCAACAAGGATAGCAAGTGTCCTGACAGGTTTAAGAGCACCACCGTCATGGGCCTTGTGAAAAGGGCCCTCTCCCATTGTTCTACCTAGTAGGACACACACCTCGAGCTTGATAGAGCTTCACAGATGCTCGTAAATAACGGATATTCTAATAAGCTCATCAAACCGAGAAGTGCGCACCCGCCTCAAAACATGGTACCCGAAGACCCACGACCCCAGCCAGCCCCACCGAGAACATCAAGATATATTATAAGGCCTTCATGCACTCTCAATACTGCGAGGAGGAGAAGGCGATGAAATGATCATTAAGGAGAACATCCTCCTCATCAAATAAGGCAAGATGGTGGACTTTTAATATACTACAAAAACCGGAAAACAAGAGACCTAATCATGAAAAATAACCCTCACCGCCATCAGGAGCCACCCCCTCAAGCAGGACAAAAGTAGTATACCAATACATATGCCCGACCGACCGGATGTCCTGGGAAGTAGATTGAAATGACTACCATGGCGTCTTGCGAAAGAGAATCTCCTGTTACACCCAAGAAGGGGCTAGAATCAAGAATCACCTTATCGCCAACCGAGACACATTTTCCGCCGACTGTATTATCCGCAACACCAGGATAATAGGGAGAGCACCCGACCCTCGCCGTCTGCAACCTTCTAGAGGCGCTACTCATCCAGGAGCAAAAGCCCTCCATGAATACGACGCAGGAGGCCTTTTTGCTCACCGACCTGCATGCGAAGGAACACTCCAGTAATGGCAAACATCACCATATCGCCGCCTGAAAACGCCCCAATTCAAGAGGAAAATAAAACCGAAGATGACATTAATACCATGAATAATACTAGCAGTGACATCACACGGCCTTTGACCGATCAAAATGAAGCCCGGCATGATGTTATACAGCTGACAAGATCGGTGCGCCTGTTGAGCATGCACTTGGGAGCTGGCTTCAGCCCGCAGCCAGGCAGCAATCAAAACCAGCTCCCCATCATAGCCAATGAAAAGGCAGCGGCACGAAGGCCCCCGCAGCACCACCACAATATACGCAGTCGGACTCACCCTCTTACTTCACTCCTTCACCCACCTCCGCCCAAGATGATGTCTGAGGTTTATTCAGACGAAACGTCGCGGGCCCCCATGAAAAGAATAGAAAAGGAATAGAATTTAACATCAATTCTACATGCAATAAACTCTACGGGATATGCCCGAAAATTTGACTACCCCCACTGGAATTTTTACCAATAAAAGTCCAATCGTTTTGACTATTACCCAATTGAGATATGTCAACCTTTGGTGCGTTGCTCACCAGTTTAAGCAACAATGAGAAAACAATAATTAGAAAAATAGAGAAGAACCTTTATAAAATTAATGCAGCTGAGGCAGCACGCAAATCCCTTTTAAAAATAATAAAATAATAATAATAATAATAAATAACTAATAATAAGTAATAAGAATAATCAAAAATTTAATTCTTAATATTAATGATAATAATAATAATATAAAATCAATAATAATAATATATATTACATTTCCGACATATTTACAGTATTACAAATTTGGCAAAGGTTCTTCAATCAAGTCACTACAGTAAACAAATGTAAAATCCCAAACCCAGGTACAATATTAATCAGAAACAAGTAATGTCCAAGATAGTATGTGGCTATGTGGCTTTCATAGCTAAGCTGTATTGCCAGTGAAAAGACACTATTTAACAACATACCTGAATAATGGGGCAAGTGAGGGCTGTGGATGTGATCTGTCATTTTCGAAGTCATCATCTGACGTGAGGATAGGATGCTTTCTCTTTGCAATGCTTGTTTGTCTCCTCTTGTTGACCACTTCTTCATGAGTGACCTCAGCATGGTCTAGAAGGATGGTCTAAACTTCTCTTTTGTCAACACCCTTTATCTGGTCTGAAGCCTCCTGTCCTTTCAGTGATACACAGTGTGACAGGTTAGGTTAAGCATTATGGGCTAGTGTAAAATTGGCCTAGGCCTATATTTGAGGCAATAATAACAAAAGTGACAACTTTAATTAATATTTTATAATAATTCGAAGCATCTTACTTACTGACTATTGTTATACATTCTAGTAACATTCATGACAGAAATTCATTTTTAACCCTCTTTCCTTGAAAATAGAAAACAACATCTATAACTTGGTTTATTTTTCGGTTTTAAAACACATCCACCTCGTACCTTATTCAGTATATATAAATATATTTATTTTAGATAAAACACAACAAAACATGAAACTTACTCTCAACACACAACGAGGAAAAATTAATATATATATATGTTAAGGCACGAAATTTCTCATATCAAGTAAAGATGACCCAGCAGTTTTTTTTTTCTCTTCTTCTTATTTCTGTCTGTAAAAACACAACTTAACCAAACAGTTCTTAACCTAGCCTCAATCTAGCCTAATGAATAAAAAAGCTTTAACTTGCCATTTCATATACTTTAGGTTAAGAAATTAATGTTTTTTTTTTTTTTTACCTAAAGAAAAATGAAGAAAACTACTGGGATGGCAGTATCGCAAACCATCAGCAAGGAACATGTACCCGATTAGGCTAATAAGGTAAGAAAAAGGGGGCAAAGCCCCCAGCTAGGAGGTTAGTTTTAGTGGAATTAGCTAGGCTAGTACATCTCATCCTTGCATGAAACATGATATTCTTCATTTTTCCTACTGTTATTATCTTCCGTTATAGGTAACCCTCATCCAAATACTTTTTACCAATAAAAAAAAAATACTTGTTTTTTTTTCATCTGTCCATCTGCCTGTGGTGTTTGCATATGGTAACACTGCATCTTGGGCTTTAGATAGGGGTTCACTATGTGTAAGTTTTTTAGGTAATAAAAGGATATCTGGGTGTACATTTGCAACTGAAAAGTGTTTCAGTAATGTACTGTATGGGAATTACACCGTTAATATTCTAAATAAGATATTGCTATTATTGTTGAAAATGGAACTATCTAAAGCCCGGGACGCAGTGTTACCATACGCAAACACCACAGGTGGGTGGACAAATGGAAAAAAACCTTTTGCCCCTATTGACTTACCCTAGTCCTAGATGGGGGCTGCAGCCCCCATATTCCATATTCCATATCCCCATACCTGTATGTTTATGGGTACAAATATTTTTCACACAAGACCCCCACTGAGTGTTATGCTTGGTACTGTATGGAAAGGAAACGCTGACTGACTGACTGTCCGATGATTTCATTTCTGAAGGACAAAACCAGCCTATTAATTGACATCTTTGTTCTTTCTTACTTTCGGCGAAAAGGAGAGGACGAATTTCCGAAGACTTTCAAAGCATATTAACAATAAACCAAATTGGAAAACAATGGAAAATCAAACGATACCTATATATCGAAATCGATACGGACCTAAACTGCAGGGTAAAGATTTACCCAAATGACCAATGGCTGCAGCTGTCTCCCATCCACGGCTTCTGTTGTTGTTGTTTGTTGGTTTATAAAGGCCTTTAATGCATGTAATAGGTATGCGCTGAATAAAACATATTCCTTACCTGTAAACAACAACAAAATTCCTGCTATAAACACGATGCAACAGCAACAGCTACTCGTTGTAATTCCCGAAACGTCTTATGCACCAATTCCTGATTTCTTTGATGACTCTACTCCTTAATTCTTTTCCGATATGAAGGTCTTATATTTATTGTTTATGTTCTTGTTCACCATTTGTTCGTTGCATCAGGACTCTTTTTTCTTTAGTTTCTCAAATATCGATTGATAAGTTGCATTTCTTTTGTGTTTGTCAGTTTTATTCTTCTTTACTTTTTATATTCAACAGACATTGCTACGATTATAAATCTCGAAGAACCCCGACAAGAACTCTCTATCTATCGAAAGTGTGACATGTTGAACGATATCCTCTTCTGTGCCGTTTCTTGATAAATGAACCTCCTACTATGAGATTCAGGGCCTCTGTAACACGGTTTTTTCGCAATAACTTTTTATCTATGCATTTCATAAATATACCGCTTATTCAGAATACATATTATATCTACACATAAATTTTGAGTGTATTCTGCAGGTTGAATAAATTTGGTACTTA
The DNA here is from genome assembly GCF_015104395.2 of Macrobrachium nipponense. NCBI lineage: Eukaryota > Metazoa > Arthropoda > Malacostraca > Decapoda > Palaemonidae > Macrobrachium > Macrobrachium nipponense. Next base: position 70,500,441 of record NC_061091.1, on the reverse strand, counting down.
TAATGCAAAAGTGACTTTTTTTGAAGACGGGCCAACTTACTCAGAGAAAAGGTTTCGAACGCACTCGTTACGTAACTTATGACAGCATTTCTTCCCTCTTTCTCGATGGATGATTGGCTATACGTAACGAAGGCTAAACCTCTGGCAACAATGACATACAAATTTAAATACAAGCAAAGCAGTGCACCTTTATGAACTCTGGAACCTCTCCACTGATAATTGTCATGATGAACAAACCAACAAAATATGTTAATAAATACAAAAACACTTCGATTATTAGTCTAACTCCCAAAATAGGTTTTCCTAAGAAATTACAGTCTACTTTATAGGTCACAATCAGATTGACAAGATGTAGGGAATAGTTTGGTAATTTTCAAAAACATAGTAGACAAGCTGATTTGATAACTGCTATATCCAATGTCAAGCAATTTTTATTTATGGCTATCTACTTACTTACTTTTTTTACTTTTAGGGTTATTTTCTCGCCCTCCATCAGACACTAAGAGTCTGTTCAGGCGGGCCTTGATGTGTGAAAATAATTTCTTTCCAGTTTATATTTTGCTCTGTATCTTCAAATATTCGCTAGCAATTTTATATTCAGGCTTAATAGTTTTCTGATCACTATTATAGCACTTTCCAAAGAGATAAGTCTTCAGGTTTTTCTTGAATGCTGCCACATTTTTGCTATTCTTGACATCAAGTGGAGGTCGTGAAGAGTTTCGGTGCAGCATAACAAAAAGTTCTTCCTCCTATTGCATGATCCACCACAATCATTGGCGAATATTCTATAGGGTCATCAGCCATGTCTAACTCTTACAGCAGCGCTAGTAACTTGAGAGTAGGGAACCTAGCAATCACGAAGATATTTAGGCTACTTATTTCTGAAAAAAAAAAAAAAAAAAAAAATAGCCGGTACCGTATATTGGCTTAAACCTTCACCAATAATTATCGTCAGAATGATGACTTGATGAGGCTCTACCCACTTTCGCCTCGTTATAATTCAGGATAACACTGAAGGCTACCATGGGCATTGTTGGATTAGAAAATTTAACTTCTGGCTATAAAAACTAATTTCTCGAGTAGTTGTAAGAAGTGCTAAATGATCCTCAAGGATCCCAGCAGTTGGCCTAAACGTTTAATTCATGGTTATTACTGCTATACTGTTGCGGCACTACTGCTACAGTAGTATTACTACGCTAGCACTGATACCCCACCCACATCTATGTATCGTTTCGCCATTCATAAAGTCTTTGGGTTTCAGAGCCGATGGAGTTTCTTGTTTGGATGGGCGGGGCAACATTCCGTCAAAAGGTTTTTACGTTGCTTATATACGTAATGAATGTTTTTTTCGACTCTTGGCTCGTAATCATTCCGGCCATGGCGTCGACTAAATCATTTTTACTCTATAAAAATTAAAACTATCGGGTTTAGGTTATTGGTAATGCTGACAAAATTTGTGTGGTTGCAAAATATACATATGTCAACTTTCAGCTACATCCGATGCTTTGACAAGGAGCAAAGTCCAAAAAACCGTGTTACAGAGACCCTGAATCTCATAGTAGTTCATCAAATCTCGTCGAAGACACCACTCACGGTCAGCATATCAGTTCTGGACGACTTAATCTGAAAAATCCCGACTTGACTGTCATGTCGGACCGTGAGTTGTTCATTCAAACCTCAACTGAAGGTTTGTCGATCCGGCTTGACTGCCGGGCTTGATCAGGTCTGACTTGACTAAAAAACACCCCACTCACATTCAAACTTGCTTAAACCCCGCCCATTTCGATCGGGCATTACAGATCCCATCTGACGTGAGTGGCCGGTCTAAGATATTCTTGACTTGACCTGCTTAAGGATCGGCCTAAGGATTAATTCGTCGATGTCATCCGATTTCCAATGTCCTCCTGACAGGTTCATATTATTGGTTTGATTTGATGATATACAGATTCCAGCATTTTCCTTTTGTACAGACAGCTACTATGCTTGTATGAAACTCTTGTAAGATATCCTATGTCCATATTTTACCAGTGATCAGGAGCACAGAAGGAAGTGCTCGAATTATATGGTTGCAATGTTCAGATAGTGTTTTATGGTCCTTTTGCCTTCATATTATGCTGTTGTATTACTGTAAAAAGACATTATATATATATATATATATATATAATATATATATATAATATATATATATATATATATATATATTAATAAAGTTACAGCCACAATGGGAAATTGTTTCAATTCTCCTTCGTGGTTATAACTTTGTTCGTATAATCATTGCGATTTCAAAGTTAACTACTTAATAAAAGTACGTGGTCTCAAGATGGTTAACCTTGACTAAAACAGAAAATATTTAATTACATGGTGTTTCAGATCTCCCAGAAACCGTTTTTGCTTTCATGAACTGATTCGGTTTCATTTTCTATACGTAGGTACTATTAGCATTTAGCCTAACAGTTTGAAAAGCATTACACCTTCTCCCTCGACAAGCCATTATTACAAGAGGTAAAATTCAGGACATTATGAGAAACATTAATGCGAGATATAGCAATAAGAATACAGTAATATCTCTAGTTTTCTTGGATGATTTTGCATGGGAGTAACGTGCATTTGTGTTTGTTAGGAGAGGTTATTTATGGCTGATGGTGTGCGGGATGGCGGTTGGGATTCTCGTCTGCTGTACTGCTTACCATTCCCTCAACACACGAAACTTTATTCTTTTGTTATTTTTCGCGGTCCATAAAAAATGAATTTTGACAAATAAACCATTTAAATCACGATAATAAATGCATGTTACTTTCGCCTAACATTAGGTAGCTTTAGTGAAACTTTAGGTTCATTATTCGTATGAGCAAACTTTTGACATTCAAGATTGATAAGTAAATTTTTGTTTCCCAGGAGATAAATAATCTGCTTCGCTGGAATTATGGACTACTACAGTAATGTCCTGATCATCATCTTCTGAACTAAAATGTCTGTTTCTCTCGAGATCGCTCTCTTATGGATAGAAGAGCAAATTACTTTAATTTTAGAAAGGGACAGAGCTGAGGGAGGTTTTAGTCAATACACATAAGCTACACGCTATAAACACACACACACACACACACACACACACACACACACACATATATATATATATATATATATATATATATATATATATATATATATATATATATATATATATATATATATATATATATATCATATATATATATATATATATATATATATATGTATGATATATAACTGAGGTAATTGGGGAAGCAGTGTCAGCAGACGAGAATACCAATCGCCATCCCCCACAACCTCAGCCATAACCTCCCCTAACAAACATTCATGCACATTACTTCCAGGCAAAATCATTCATGAATATTATTCATATTACTGTATTGTTATTGCTATATCTAGCATTAACATTTATTCATAACATCTTGAATATTATCTCTGCTTATACGGGTAGTATATAAGTGTATATATAAATACAGGTATATAAAAGTTGCTTCTAATCAAAGAAAGAACCAGAAGGAGAGCTAAAACACGATTCTGATGACGGTCACCCATCCAGGGTACTGACCACACCCAAAGCAGCTTAACTTCGCTGATCGGAAACCAGGAGTCGTCTCATCTTAAAAGGTCAATATTAGCACAAACCGACAGTAATATATATAATATATGTATATTATAAAACTTTTTGGTGCGGCTGTGCATAAATTCCGATCGTATAGGGGAAGTCCTTATACGATCAGTATTTATTTGGGTTTGGGTCCTAAGCGTCGAGAGTCTTAACCACTCGGCCATATCTATTACTGAGGAAGCGTCTTGGAACTGCTACTGTATCTAGAGGTTGATCCTATTCCGTGTAAGAAAGGCACCAGGGCCAAAGTCAAATTCGCCTTAAATTACAATTATATTACGTCTCCTAAAATTTATTACTCCCCATACACTTCTGCCACCAGTATATATTTTCTTAATCAAATCACGCTTGAAATTCACCTTGTTTTATATTAAACTCAGAAAAAAAGCATTTCTTGAGCGGTCGCTGTCCCAAGCCTTATTCCGGGTAAGAAAGGTCACCAACGCCAAATCAAATCGCTCTTAATTTGAATCATTTCACGTCCTGCCCAAATTCTATCATTCCCGAGACAGTTCTGCCACCAACACATCTTTTTTTAAATCAAATCACTCATGAATCCATATTGTATTATATTCAATTCATAGAAAACATTCATGAGCATCACTATCTCAAGCAGCCTTCCATAGAATCTTGAGTAACACTAGGCCTAAGAGAGCCATGTTATCTAACACAGACGCTTTTCATTTCGCCTCCTCTCCAGCATATACAAAGAAGAAGGACTAAAAGATAAAACAAAGCTGTTGATGGTTCTCATTAAAAAAAATATAGTACTGTAAATTACAGCAGCGATTTCGGGCCATCTTCGTTACACTGGATGTCGTAATTCAAGTTGGAAAGAAGAAAAACAAAAACGCATCGTTAAGACGGTGAAGGGCTGCTTGGGATAGCGATCGTTCATGAAATGGTTGAATGCAATTAATATTATCCAACGGTAGATTTCATGTTGGATTTTATTATGAAAAGAGGACTGTTTGTTGGAAGAATTGTATCGGGAATAATAAAATTTAGGAGGACGTAATACAATTCCAAATTAAAGGTATTTGCTTTGGCCCTGGTGTCTTTCTTACCCGGAATAGGGGGTAAATCATTTTATATACAGTAGAAGTTCTAAGACTCTTCCATCAGTATATAGATATGCCAAGTGGTTAAGACTCGCGACGCTTAGGACCCAAACCCAAATAAATACTGATCGTATAAGGACTTCCCTATACGATCGGAATTTATGCACAGCCGCACCAAAAAGTTTATAATATATATATATTATATATACTAAGTACTGTCGGTTTGTGCTAATATTGACCTTTTAAGATGAGACGACTCCTGGTTTCCGATCAGTGAAGTTAAGCTGCTTTGGGTGTGATCGGTACCCTGGATGGGTGACCGTCATGAATCATGTTTCATGCTCTCCCTCTGGTTCTCTCTTGGATGAGAGTCTATATATTGCACCGTTGTTTTAAAACAACTGCACATCAGCAAGTAATCATCTTAATCGTCACTCCAATTGGTCAAAGCGATGTGTCGGGCGAAGGTACGAATCCAACAAAGGTTGCTACTGTTTTTTTTTTTCTTTCATTCTTCGATTTACGAAATAATTATTTGTGTATAAACACACTATAGACGTGACACATTCTCATAATCAAGGAAATGAACCCTTTTCACCCATTGTAAAGCATACAACAGGAAGTTAGTGACGGTCACCCATCCAAGTACTGACCACACGCAAACCAGCTTAACTTGACTGATCGGAAACCAGGAGTCGTCTCCACTGGACCAACTCTATATCTAAGTCAGAAAATGTCAGTAGGCAGTTTAAACAGACATTCATTGGAATCTTAAAATAATAACGAATAATCTTAAAGGAGTGACAATGATTTCCAGGTGATAAAGTGGAAAGGTAAATAAATATGACGAAATAAATCTGAAAGATCAAAAAGCTGTATCGTTTAAAGAAGATCCCAAATGCTGAAGAACATTGAAGAATTATTCGAAATCATATTTTCTGTTCTCTAGTCATCCCCTGGAACTGTAATATATATGATATAGATATAGTATATTTGCATATGTGTCTTTCTGTGTTATAGTTTATGGTATGTGGACACACACACACACACACACACACACACACACACACACACACACACACACACACTATATGATATATATATATATATATATATATATATATATATATAATATATATATATATATATATGGGAGACGGGGCTAGTTGGCACACTTTTCACAATTTTGGTTATTGCGAATATAAAACAAACATTTTGCAAAATTCTTACCACCATTGAAAAATATTAACATTCGTCTTTATCATATCATATAGCAAATAATTGTTGTTTGCTTTCAACATAAGGTAACAATAAGCTTTAGAAAAAAATAGGTTTTTCGTGCCAACTTGCCCCGTGGGGTCATTTTATATATCTAGTCAGATCATCAAACTTACATTCTGAATTTTTTTTAAATTAATATTTTATTACAATTATCAATTAATTATCTAAAAAAAATTCATAATTATATCAATAATATTACATATTAAGTACATTAGTTACATGAATTCAAATATTATTCAAGTTCATATGCATTTGATAATACCCATTCTGTGTACTTTATTTTACATTTTAATATTGAAATTATTTGACTTTGTAACACCCCTTCTCTGCTGTACCACAAACAATTGACATACGCAATAATAAGTATACTTAATGTATTTTTCTTCTTCTTTTCTTTATAATCGAAATCCAACATCAATACTTTTATTGGATACTGAACTTTTATATCAAATACTTCTTCAATGAAATTCTGGAACCACTTCCAAATATTTTTAACATATTTACAAAAATAGACAACAAGCAGATGATTTTCGTTTTCCATACATTTATTGCAAAAATTATTATCAGCAATATTCAATATCTTCAGTCTTTCCTTAGTAGCCAAAGATTCATACAAAAATCTCTGCATAATACTTCTTTGATGGGTCAACGAATTTGCATACAAGGTTACTCCATATAATACCCCAGTTATGCAACGGTATCTCTCAATTACAATGGGCTTATTTATGGGTTGGCATCAAATACTGATAAATATTCTTACTTTTGACGTATGGAAAATTAGGCCTTCTTAATTATTTCCTTACATTACCAATAATGATATTATAAAATGGATTAGCAACATAAGACATATTAAGGCAATCTTCTACAACCCACAACAAATTTATTCTAATACATGTGTAATATAAGGCTAATTCTCGTCCATAACTATCAAATAACACAATATTCAAGAATGTACTTGTTAAAATAGCTGCTGCTTTATAAAACACATTAATAACCCCAATACCACCTTCTGTTTTTGGCAGATACAAGGAATCAATTTTAATTGGTTGGTAAGTTCCACACCACAAATACCGGAAAACACAGATGTTTATTATATTTGCTTTCTCTTTCCGTAATGGAAATACATGACACATGTACCAATCTTTACTTAAAATAAGAGCATTTACAAGAATAGACTTCTGATACAAAGACAAGTATCGAGTCGAAAGCATATTTTCCTCTAGCATTTCCTTATAATCATTGGTTATCAATATGCCTAATACCATACACTTATTTTTCTGTTGTATCCAATCAAGTGGCCATACATTTTTGTCCTATCTCTATTTAGTTCTGCACCAATAGCTATCTCAAATTGCTTTATAATACTAAAAACTACTTTAATACTTCTTTCTTTACTTACAAAAACAGAGCTGTCATCAGCAAAACCTACAACAGAACACTGGAACCCATCAGGGAGGTTCACTGGCACAATTTCATTGCTTTGTTTAATTGTTCTGTATAAAGATTCTTGAAACAATATATATGCTATCATCGACATAGGACTCCTTCGCCTTTTGGATCTCTCAACAGGAAAAAAGCGCTAACAATCCCATTTACACAAACTGCACTTAAGCATCCAGTATATATAACATTTTCATGATAAACAACTCACTAAAACCCATCCGTGAGAGTGTTCTAAACATGAAACTCAAGTTAACTTTATCAAACGCCTTACTCCAATCCAGGTTAACTAGAGCACAATCCAAATTATTTTCATTTGCATAATAAGTTACATCCCTAATTAGAGTATTACATTTCACTCTTGATCTTCCCTTAACCGAACAAAACTGTTCTCGTGATATAACTTTATGAAGAACACTTTCTAATCTATTAGCCAAAATTTTTGCAATGCTTTTGTAATCCGTATTCAGTAAAGAAATAGGTCTCCAGTTTTCTAAACACAATAAATCACCACTTTTAGGTACTCATTTCAAGATACCCTTTTTTTTTGTTTTTTCCTAATTCAAGGTCTAAATCTATCGCAAACTTAATCATTTCAGAGAACACTGACTTAATTACATTCCATGTCTTTAAATAGAATTCCAGAGGATGACCATCTTCACCCGGAGTTCCGCCTTTATTCATCATCTTTAACGTATTCAATACCTCATCGACAGATACATTTCTACATAACATTTCATTGTCCTCATCAGTTATTGTGCTCCCTATACAATTAAGGAAACTATCTTGCAGCTGTTCATCAGTATTTATCTTTGTGAACAGTTTTTCATATTGATCCTGTACATGACAGACTATCGCCTCTGTGTTGTCGAGCGTCACACCGATTTCTAACCTCAGTTGCCGAATACTATTTTGCTTCCCTCTGAGTTTCTCTTTAACTAATAAATTTGCAAGTAATCTCTCTCCTTTTATTCTCTCTTCTGTCCTTAACCTAATCTTTATACCTTCACATATTTCATCTTTTATTGATTTCATTCTATCTTTTATAGCCTTCATCTCTTTAAATTTATTGTAACCTACAGAGGCTTTACTTGATAAGTATTCAAGATAATTTTGCAAAAGTTTTAGTGCCATACTTCTCTTGTATAGCTTGTTTAGACAGCCTTATGAAAAACTCTTTTAATTTTGGTTTCACAAATGTATCCCACCATTCCATAATGTTGGAGTATTTAATTCTTTCCTTTTTTAAAAGTGCCATAATCTTTCACATTTCTCCATGAAGTCGTCCCTCTCCAATAATGAAACATTTAGCTTCCATATTCCTCTACCTATTTTACAACGATTATTAATCAGAAATTCAGTTAATATCATATTATGGTCTGTTAAAGACAATGGAATATTTTTACAATTCTTAATATTACTATACAAGTCAGTCACATACACTCGGTCAATTCTTGAAGCATAATCTAGTTGTAATTGTGGCAGGTGTCAAATCAATCTTCATCAAGAGTTTTTCATGCTCCCACATGTTACATGCCCTGCACTGGACCACACTTCTCCTGGCTTGGTTACCAAACACAGGCTGTCTTCAGCTGAGCTTTCTCCTGAATCAACAGGAGCAGTTCTTAAACTCTGTATCAGCTGATGACTGATCTGAAGCCCATGTGTCTTTTCGGACATCTCTCAATCTGTTACATACGGACCCGTAAAATCAAAATCTTGAAATAGTCTGTATTCAAAGGTGAAATTCCATCAATCCTAAACCCATTGAAAACATCAGGATAAGTGACAGCTAGAGG
>NC_061091.1:70480846-70490726 GCF_015104395.2 Macrobrachium nipponense | reverse complement strand
TATATTGCACCGTTGTTTTAAAACAACTGCACATCAGCAAGTAATCATCTTAATCGTCACATCCAATTGGTCAAAGCGATGTGTCGGGCGAAGGTACGAATCCAACAAAGGTTGCTACTGTTTTTTTTTTTCTTTCATTCTTCGATTTACGAAATAATTATTTGTGTATAAACACACTATAGACGTGACACATTCTCATAATCAAGGTAATGAACCCTTTTCACCCATTGTAAAGCATACAACAGGAAGTTAGTGACGGTCACCCATCCAAGTACTGACCACACGCAAACCAGCTTAACTTGACTGATCGGAAACCAGGAGTCGTCTCCACTGGACCAACTCTATATCTAAGTCAGAAAATGTCAGTAGGCTAGTTGAAAAACAGACATTCATTGGAAACTTAAAATAATAAACGAATAATATTAAGAGGGAATGACAAATGACTTTCCAGGTGATAAAGTGGAAAGGTAATAAATATGACGAAATGTGAAAGATCAAAAAGCTGTATCGTTTAAAGAAGAACCCAAATGCTGAAGAACATTGAAGGAATTATTCGAAATCATATTTCTGTTCTCTAGTCATCCCCTGGAACTGTAATATATATGATATAGATATAGTATATTTGCATATGTGTCTTTCTGTGTTAGTTTATTGGTATGTATGGACACACACACACATACACACACACACACACACACACACACACATATATATATATATATTATATATATATATATATATATATATATATATATATATGGGAGACCGGGGCTAGTTGGCACACTTTTCACAATTTTGGTTATTGCGAATATAAAACAAACATTTTTGCAAAATTCTTACCACCATTGAAAAATATTAACATTCGTCTTTATCATATAGCAAAATAATTGTTGTTTGCTTTCAACATAAGGTAACAATAAGCTTTAGAAAAAAATAGGTTTTTCGTGCTAACTTGCCCCGTGGGGTCATTTTATATATCTAGTCAGATCATCAAACTTACATTCTGAATTTTTTTAAAATTAATATTTTATTACAATTATCAATTAATTATCTAAAAAAAATTCATAATTATATCAATAATATTACATATTAAGTACATTAGTTACATGAATTCAAATATTATTCAAGTTCATATGCATTTGATAATACCCATTCTGTGTACTTTATTTTACATTTTAATATTGAAATTATTTGACTTTGTAACACCCCTTCTCTGCTGTACCACAAACAATTGACATACGCAATAATAAGTATACTTAATGTATTTTTCTTCTTCTTTTCTTTATAATCGAAATCCAACATCAATACTTTTATTGGATACTGAACTTTTATATCAAATACTTCTTCAATGAAATTCTGGAACCACTTCCAAATATTTTTAACATATTTACAAAAATAGACAACAAGCAGATGATTTTCGTTTTCCATACATTTATTGCAAAAATTATTATCAGCAATATTCAATATCTTCAGTCTTTCCTTAGTAGCCAAAGATTCATACAAAAATCTCTGCATAATACTTCTTTGATGGGTCAACGAATTTGCATACAAGGTTACTCCATATAATACCCCAGTTATGCAATGGGTATCTCTCAATTACAATGGGCTTATTTATGGGTTGGCATCAAATACTGATAAATATTCTTACTTTTGACGTATGGAAAATTAGGCCTTCTTAATTATTTCCTTACATTACCAATAATGATATTATAAAATGGATTAGCAACATAAGACATATTAAGGCAATCTTCTACAACCCACAACAAATTTATTCTAATACATGTGTAATATAAGGCTAATTCTCGTCCATAACTATCAAATAACACAATATTCAAGAATGTACTTGTTAAAATAGCTGCTGCTTTATAAAACACATTAATAACCCCAATACCACCTTCTGTTTTTGGCAGATACAAGGAATCAATTTTAATTGGTTGGTAAGTTCCACACCACAAATACCGGAAAACAGATTGTTCTATTATATTTGCTTTCTCTTTCCGTAATGGAAATACATGACACATGTACCAATCTTTACTTAAAATAAGAGCATTTACAAGAATAGACTTCTGATACAAAAGACAAGTATCGAGTCGAAAGCATATTTTCCTGTAGCATTTCCTTATAATCATTGGTTATCAATATGCCTAATACCATACACTTATTTTTCTGTTGTATCCAATCAAGTGGCCATACATTTTTGTCCTATCTCTATTTAGTTCTGCACCAATAGCTATCTCAAATTGCTTTATAATACTAAAAACTACTTTAATACTTCTTTCTTTACTTACAAAAACAGAGCTGTCATCAGCAAAACCTACAACAGAACACTGGAACCCATCAGGGAGGTTCACTGGCACAATTTCATTGCTTTGTTTAATTGTTCTGTATAAAGATTCTTGAAACAATATATATGCTATCATCGACATAGGACATCCTTGCCTTTTGGATCTCTCAACAGGAAAAAAGCCGCTAACAATCCCATTTACACAAACTGCACTTAAGCATCCAGTATATATAACATTTTCATGATAAACAACTCACTAAAACCCATCCGTGAGAGTGTTCTAAACATGAAACTCAAGTTAACTTTATCAAACGCCTTTTGTAATCCGTATTCAGTAAAGAAATAGGTCTCCAGTTTTCTAAACACAATAAATCACCACTTTTAGGTACTCATTTCAAGATACCCTTTTTTTTTTTTTTTTTTTTCCTAATTCAAGGTCTAAATCTATCGCAAACTTCATCATTTCAGAGAACACTGACTTAATTACATTCCATGTCTTTAAATAGAATTCCAGAGGATGACCATCTTCACCCGGAGTTCCGCCTTTATTCATCATCTTTAACGTATTCAATACCTCTTCGACAGATACCTTTCTACATAACATTTCATTGTCCTCATCAGTTATTGTGCTCCCTATACAATTAAGGAAACTATCTTGCAGCTGTTCATCAGTATTTATCTTTGTGAACAGTTTTTCATAGTGATCCTGTACATGACAGACTATGTGTTGTTCGAGCGTCACACCGATTTCTACCTCAGTTGCCGAATACTATTTTGCTTCCCTCTGAGTTTCTCTTTAACTAATAAATTTGCAAGTAATCTCTCTCCTTTTATTCTCTCTTCTGTCCTTAACCTAATCTTTATACCTTCACATATTTCATCTTTTATTGATTTCATTCTATCTTTTATAGCCTTCATCTCTTTAAATTTATTGTAACCTACAGAGGCTTTACTAGATAAGTATTCAAGATAATTTTGCAAAAGTTTTAGTGCCATACTTCTCTTGTATAGCTTGTTTAGACAGCCTTATGAAAAACTCTTTTAATTTTGGTTTCACAAATGTATCCCACCATTCCATAATGTTGGAGTATTTAATTCTTTCCCTATTTAAAAAGTGTCATAATCTTTCAAATTTCTCCATGAAGTCGTCCCTCTCCAATAATGAAACATTTAGCTTCCATATTCCTCTACCTATTTTACAACGATTATTAAGCAGAAATTCAGTTAAAGATAATGGAATATTTTTACAATTCTTAATATTACTATACAAGTCAGTCACATACACTCGGTCAATTCTTGAAGCATAATCTAGTTGTAATTGTGGCAGGTGTCAAATAAATCTTCATCAATAGTCTCCATGCTCCCACATGTTACATGCCCTGCACTGGACCACACTTCTCCTGGCTTGGTTAACAAACACAGGCTGTCTTCAGCTGAGCTTTCTTCTAAATCAACAGGAGCAGTTCTTAAACTCTGTATCACGCTGATGACTGATCTGAAGCCCATGCGTCTTTTCGGACATCTCTCAATCTGTTACATACGCACCCGTAAAATCAAAATCTTGAAATAGTCTGTATTCAAAGTGAAATTCCGTCAATCCTAAACCAATTGAAAACATCAGAATAAGTGACAGCTAGAGGTAAAGCCGAGGAAACTTTACCAGGAATGTCAGATGGGCATACTTGATCCTGGATTACCAGTCATCCACGAATCACATTCCCTGTTAACACATTTCTTCAGAGGTCTATAAACACTAAAATCCAGGGGCTGCAACTTGTGAGAGCAACGTGGAGGAAATGATATGACACTAATCTCATTATCCTTCAAAAATCCTCCAGAACCAAAACGTAAATTATATAAATAAATAGACTTACTATTGTTTTCAAATAACGTGTGCCAACTTGCCCCATTTATTTTGAGCCAACTTGCCCCATCCCTACCATTTGGTACAAAAACACTTCCCAGTCCACACCAAGAAGCCTTGAATGATTAATTTTAATGGTATAGAATCTATAAACCATAAGGAAAACTGCTATAATTGAAAAATAACCTTTATGAATGAATAGATGTTATAGCAAATAACAGAAAGATAAAAATATTTACTTACTGCCATCAAAATCAAAATTTGTCTCATAAATTCGAGCTCCTACGTTCTATCTCTATAGAATTTTGCTGGTAATTGAGGAACCACGAGGCAATTACACAGTATGTGTATTAGAGTCATCTATTGGTAAACTTTAAAGTTATTTTGAGTGTGCCAACTTACCCCTGTAGCCAACTAGCCCTGGTCTCCCCATATATATATATATATATATATATATATATATATATATATATATATATATATATATATATATATTATAAAAGGTTTTTTGCCACGAAGGAAAGATTGAAAAGCGAGATAGCCAAGAACTTTCGGTCTAGCAGACCCTTTACTCAGGCACACTAACCCCTGTAGCCAAACTAGCCCCGGTCTCCCCTATATATATATCTATATATATATATATATATATATATATATACATATATTATATTTTTGTCTAGAGTTTAATCATTAAAAATTCTCCTAAAGATCTTCCAGGCTGCATATATGAAATTCCTTGCAAAAAGTGTGATAAAGTCTATTACGGACAAACCGGTAAATCTCTTTCATAACGTCTCAAACAGCATCAGTATTCTGTGAGAACTGGGCAAATATCGAATGCATTTATTCGTACATATGAGTGATTTGGGACCATCCTATTGAACTGGAAGTCAACAAGAGCCTTAATCCATGCAATGACACAGTTAAAAGGAATATAATTGAATCTTGTTTCATCAAAGTCAAATAATAGAAATGTTCTAAATTTAATTCTTGGTTTATTTAAACTTGATGCTTTCATAATGAAAAAAGTTGTAGATAAATATAAGCAACAAAATTAATATATCAGTTTTTACATGTTTTTGGATCTGTAAAGAAACTTTGTAATTTTGGTTAGGGTCAGTCTGTTAAGGTAAGGTTTGTGACCGTGTGATATCCGATAATCCTGGGATTATCTCTTAATTTTTACCTTTTGACAATTAAACCATCTGGTATTCTTGATCTTGTGTTGTACCTGAGGACCTTTCTCTCCAATTGTACCTCATTAACTCCTTGACAATGTCTGAGTAAAGACGAAAGCGCTGGATTTCTGACTATCATTTTCCTGTGGAATTCGCTTATTTATGAAGTCACGGGCATCTACTTTGTGATTTTTTTAAGCATATATATATATATATATATATATATATATATATATATATATATATATATATATATATATATATATATATATATATATAGAAATCCCTTTCTAAATGATGAGGACGTTACTGTACAAGACCAGAATTCCAGCAAAGAAGATTATTTATCTTCTTCCACCCAAGACTTAACTTATCAATCTTAAATGTGAAAGTTTTCTCACACGAACAATGAACATAAGTTTCAAAAAGCTACTTCATGTTAAGCGAAAATATCATGAATCAAATATTGTCATTTAAATATTATATAATAAAATTTATATTTTCTGGAAAGAAAATTAATAATACAATGAAGTTAGTTTATTGAGGGAGGGGAAAGTAGTGTATTTAAAACACACGAGAATACCAATCGCCATCCCCCACAACCTCAGCCATAACCTCTCCTAACAAACATTCATTTACATGACTTTCATAGTGCCTCAGTGGTGTGGTTGGTATGGTATTAGCGTCTCACTTCAGTGGTCGCGGGTTCGATTCTCGGCCATTCCATTGAGGAGGAGAGATGTGTATTCTGGTGATAGAAGTTCACTCTCGACGTGGTTCGGAAGTCACGTAAAGCCGTTGGTCCCGTTGCTGAATAACCAATGGTTCCATGCAACGTAAAAACACCATATAAACAAACAATACTTCCAGGCAAAATCATCCATGAATACCATTCATATTACTCTATTGTTATTGCTATATCTAGCATTAATATTTACTCATAACATTCTGAATATTATATCTGGTTATATGGGTAGTATATAAGTGTATATATAAATACCGGTAAATCAAAATTTGCTTCTAATCCAAGAAAGAACCAGAAGGAGAGCTAAAAACACGATTCTGATGGCGGTCACCCATCCAGGGTACCGACCACACCCGAAGCAGCTTAACCTCACTGATCGGAAACCAGGAGTCGTCTCATCTTAAAAGGTCAATATTAGCACAAACCGACAGTAATTATATAATATAATATATGTATATTATAAAACTTTTTGGTGCGGCTGTGCATAAATTCCGATCGTATAGGGGAAGTCCTTATACGATCAGTATTTATTTGCTTCTGGGTTTTACAAATCGAGAGTCTTAACCACTCGGCCATTTCTATTTACTGATGGAAGTGTCTTAGAACTTCTACTGTATCTAGAGGTTGACCCTATTCCGTGTAAGAAAGGCACCAGGGTACAAAGCAAAAACCTTTAATTGGAATTATATTACGTCCTCCTAAATTTTATTATTCCCGATACAATTCTTCCACCGATAGTCCTCTTTTCATAATAAAATCCAGCATGAAATCTACCTTGGATAATACTAATTGCATTCAAACTATTTCATGAACGATCGCTATCCCAAGCAGCCCTCCATCGTCTTAACGATGCGTTTTTGTTTTTCTTCTTTCCAACTTGAATTACGACATCCAGTGTAACGAAGATGGTCCGAGATCGCTGCTGTAATTTACAATACTGTATTTTTTTTTAATGAGAATCAACAGCTTTGTTTTATCTTTTAGTCTTTGTTCTTTGTATATGCTGGAGAGGAGGCGAAATGAAAAGCGTCTGTGTTAGATAACATGGCTCTCTTAGGCCTAGTGTTACTCACTACTATGGAAGGCTGCTTGAGATAGTGATGCTCATGAAATGTTTTCTATGAATTGAATATAATACAAGGTGGACTTAATGCGTGATTTGATTAAAAAATAGGTATGTGTTGGTGGCAGAACTGTCTCGGGAATGATAGAATTTGGAAGGACGTGAAATGATTCAAATTAAGAGCGATTTGATTTGGCGTTGGTGACCTTCTTACCGAATAAGGCTTGGATAGCGATCGTTCAAGAAATGCTTTCTCTGAGTTTAATATAAAACAAGGTGAATTTCAAGCGTGATTTGATTAAGAAAATAGATATGCGGGTGGCAGAAGTGTATGGGGAGTTATAAATTTTAGGGAGACGTAATATAATTGTAATTTAAGGCGATGTGATTTGGCCATGGTGCCCTTCTTATCCGGAATAGGGGTAATCATTTAGATACAGTAGAAGTTCCAAGACACTTCCATCAGTAAATAGATATGGCCGAGTGGTTAAGACTCTCGACTTGTAAATCCCAGAAGAGAATAAATACTGATCGTATAAGGACTTCCCCTATACGATCGGAATTTATGCACAGCCGCACCAAAATGTTTTATAATATACATATATTATATTATATAATTACTGTCGGTTTGTGCTAATATTGACCTTTTAAGATGAGGACGACTCCTGGTTTTCCGATCAGTGAAGTTAAGCTGCTTTGAGTGTGATCGGTACCATGGATGGGTGACCGCCATCAAAATCATGTTTTAGCTCTCCATCTGGTTCTTTCTTGGATCAGAAGCAATGCGTAGGTCAATAGGTCAATGCGTTCTCTTGCTGAAGTGAAGGGCGAAGGTTCGAATCCAATAACGGACGCCAATGTTCTTTTCCTTTCATTTTTCATTTACAAAAATATTTTATATCTGTATATAAACTATTATATATGTACCTTATTCTCATAATCTATTTACTAATAAAAACTTATTACCTATGATGCCTTACTCCCACTCCAAGGGCAGGAAGACCATGAATTCATTGAAATACCAACGATGATTTATAGTCAACAAATTTATTCATTCAATTCTGTCCAAAGGGTAATACATCATTTTTCAATATCTCACTTAACTATTCCACAGGCGTTTGGACAAATAAATTTATATATGAGGACACTTTTACTGTAACCAATTAAAGAAAATGACTTAACTTATAAAATGCAGTATATAGTAGTACAAGCACTTATCAATTTACACAAGAATTCATGAAGAGGGAGCTCCAGTCACAAGCAAGTAAAACAGTTTATGGGGTTATGAGCCAATTTTAGGTGTCAGAAAAGAGCGGATGGAGAGGCCTCGATCTCCTTTGGTTTTGATCTTGACTTCAACTTCTAAGCCTCCTCCCCATGTGGTGCAAATTTGAGGATGGCAGGAATAGTGCCATCTTCACGATGTCAGCTTCCTTTATCTGTTTGGGCAGAAATCCTTTGGCACACCTGAAAAAAAAAAATTATATATGAAGTATATGAAGGAGAACAATAGTGAGAAAAGCAAAAACCAAACAGAATTAAAAAATACAATTAATTAAATAATGAAAAAGGAAAGGTATAAAGAAAGCAATACGAAAAATATATAAAGCCAATTTTAGGAATTACAATCATTCAACCCAGACACACATCAACATCCATAACACAACAATCACACAACTCTGAGACATATTTACAGACACAACAATCAAACGTCTTAAATAGCAAAAGGGAGTCCAGGGCTCAGGACTTAGGCCTAGGATGGAGCATTAAACTTTAGTTTTCTGATACCCGCCTTCTGCCTCTCTCAGTGTGGAATAGTACATTAAATTCATGATCATAAGCTTAATATGTCTAAATTAATTGTGTAACAAATTAATATTATTACTGATATTAGTATATTAGTACTTGTAACCTGTTTGTCATGATTATGGAGGTGATATCAATTTAAGGACTTTAAGGGATCCGGGTTGCCTGGGGAGTTGCATTATGCAGACGACTTGGTATTAATTGTGGGGAGCTAAAAAGAAATTCATGAAATGAAAGAGTAGACTGGAGTCCAAAGGTTTATGATGATGAATAATGTAGGTACTATATTGTTTATGGTCAATGTTGTGGGTGAGGGACCATTGTGGTTATTGGAAAGTGGCCTTGTGCTATGTGCAAGAAGAGGGTTAGTTGCAATCAGTGATGGAAAAATAGTCTAAAATATATTCAAATCTTAAATTATACGCCCCAAAGGTATGCAAGTACCACGTACATTATTTTAAAATTGAATGTAATTAATAATAAATAATGAAATAAAATAAAATAAATACTACCACGAATTCATCCTTGTAGTCTAGCATCAGACTATTTCCTCTTTCTCTTGATTCCTTCAATGAAAACTCCCCCATCAATTTTTGTGTCATGACCCCTCAGAGGGTCACTGTTTTCTCATCTTTATTTGCAAACACTGAAGCCCAGTTCAGTAAACTGACAAGATAAATGAAAGAATGAATAGAGTAGGCTATAAAAAACAGAGATCCACGATTTGCAATATAATGAGGGGAGGGTTCAGATAAATCTATGGCAAGGTAAAATGCAGGTACTACTACATTCCAGAGTATGTATTTGGTAAAACCCTTGAAACGATATCCCATGCAGTATTTAACAGAAACTAATATTAATTTTCCAAAAGGAAAAACTTTAGTCATTGTTGTTAAAGGCTCTATAATACTGACTTCATTTTAATTCTGAATGGTGTAAT
>NC_061091.1:70468346-70473346 GCF_015104395.2 Macrobrachium nipponense | reverse complement strand
ATGGGTAGTATATAAGTGTATATATAAATACCGGTATATAAAATTTGCTTCTAATCCAAGAAAGAACCAGAAGGAGAGCTAAAACACGATTCTGATGGCGGTCACCCATCCAGGGTACCGACCACACCCGAAGCAGCTTAACCTCACTGATCGGAAACCAGGAGTCGTCTCATCTTAAAAGGTCAATATTAGCACAAACCGACAGTAATTATATAATATAATATATGTATATTATAAAACTTTTTGGTGCGGCTGTGCATAAATTCCGATCGTATAGGGGAAGTCCTTATACGATCAGTATTTATTTGCTTCTGGGTTTTACAAATCGAGAGTCTTAACCACTCGGCCATTTCTATTTACTGATGGAAGTGTCTTAGAACTTCTACTGTATCTAGAGGTTGACCCTATTCCGTGTAAGAAAGGCACCAGGGCCAAAGCAAAAACCTTTAATTTGGAATTATATTACGTCCTCCTAAATTTTATTATTCCCGATACAATTCTTCCACCGATAGTCCTCTTTTCATAATAAAATCCAGCATGAAATCTACCTTGGATAATACTAATTGCATTCAAACTATTTCATGAACGATCGCTATCCCAAGCAGCCCTCCATCGTCTTAACGATGCGTTTTTGTTTTTCTTCTTTCCAACTTGAATTACGACATCCAGTGTACGAAGATGGTCCGAGAATCGCTGCTGTAATTTTACAATACTTGTTTTTTTTTTAATGAGAATCAAACAGCTTTGTTTTTATCTTTTAGTCTTTGTTCTTTGTATATGCTGGAGAGGAGGCGAAATGAAAAGCGTCTGTGTTAGATAACATGGCTCTCTTAGCCTAGTGTGTTACTCAAGATTCTATGGAAGGCTGCTTGAGATAGGTGAGCTCATGAAATGTTTTCTATGAATTGAATATAATACAAGGTGGACTTAATGCGTGATTTGATTAAAAAATAGGTATGTGTTGGTGGCAGAACTGTCTCGGGAATGATAGAATTTGGAAGGACGTGAAATGATTCAAATTAAGAGGGATTTGATTTGGCGTTGGTGACCTTCTTACCCGGAATAAGGCTTGGGATAGCGATCGTTCAAGAAATGCTTTCTCTGAGTTTAATATAAAACAAGGTGAATTTCAAGCGTGATTTGATTAAGAAAATAGATATGCTGGTGGCAGAAGTGTATGGGGAGTTATAAATTTTAGGGAGACGTAAATATATTGTAATTTAAGGCGATGTGATTTGGCCATGGTGCCCTTCTTATCCGGAATAGGGGGTATCATTTAGAATCAGTAGAAGTTCCAAGACGCTTTCATCAGGAAATAGATATGGCCGAGTGGTTAAGACTCTCAACTTGTAAAACCCAGAAGAGAATAAATACTGATCGTATAAGGACTTCCCCTATACGATCGGAATTTATGCACAGCCACCAACCAAAAAGTTTTTATAATATACATATATTATATTATATCAATTGCTGTCGGTTTGTGCTAATATTGACCTTTTAAGATGAGACGACTCCTGGTTTCCGATCAGTGAAGTTAAGCTGCTTTGGGTGCGATCAGTACCCTGGATGGGTGACCGTCATCAGAATAATGATTTACGTTCTCCTTCTGGTTCTTTCTTGGATTAGAAGCAAATTTTATATCCCTGTATGTATATATACACTTAATTATTTTATAAACTAAGAATGAAAGGGAAAAAAAAAAACAACTAGGTCAATGCGATCTCTTGCTGATGTGAAGGGCGAAGGTTCGAATCCAAATACGGACGCCAATGTTCTTTTCCTTTCATTCTCCATTTACAAAATACTTATATCTGCATATAAACACATTATATAAGTACCACATTCTCATAATCAAACAAATCAACCCGCCTTTTGCACGCAAGGTAGAGCATAAACAGGAATTCAGTAGCGGTCACCCCATCCAAAAACACCTGAACTTCACTGATCGTAAGCCAGGAGTCGTCTCCACTGGAAGTTCCAAAAAATAATGAATGATAGTAAAGGAAAGCCAATGATTTCCTGGTGATAAAGTGGAACAGTCAATTGGCGATGTGTGAAGGAGATAAAAGTTGGGGTCGTGTTAAGAAACCATCTGCTGAAGAATATTCATCTCCTATAAAACTGGAATAGATATATATATATATATATATCATATATATATATATATATATATATATATATATATATATATATATATATAATACTACAGAGGTCTTTCCGTTAGAACTAGGTTTCCTCTTTCTAAACCACCTTTTTCTGCCATAAGGGAACACAGTTTAGCACAGGACCATCCTTTCACTCACCTAGATTTTAGAGTTCTGTCTTTTTGCTCAAATAGACTGGACCTTTTAATTTCGAGTCGCTGTTTATTAAGAAAATGAAACCAGAATTGAACAACAAACTCGTCCGGTATTCAACTAGCTATCATATAGTTTCATAGTAGGTACACAAAGTGGGGGGGGGGGGGGTCGTTAGCCATTTTATTTTTATTTTTGTAGTTTGTTTACCTTTCATATTATTTTATTTTTATTTCTGTTTTTGTATGTTTTGCGTTTTGTTTTAGTTTTTTTTCGTAATTTTTTAGTTTTAGTTTGTATGTGATGTTCGTTTTATTTATGTTTTACTGAAGCTTTTAATAAGATAATTCATTTTAATGTAATTTTTTAGTGATTTCTCATCCTTGTCATTTTTCCAGCCTGAAGATGAGGTTTTAAACCTCGAAAGCTCGTTTAATAAAGAATGTCTTCCTGGTTTTGGCTCTGTTATTTATCATCAAGCTAAGATTTCCAAGTAGCGGCTCAATTACTGAGACTATATATATATTATATATATATATATATATATACTATATATAATGGTCTCTTTACGTTAATACAACAGCATAATATGAAGACAAAAGGACCATAAAACACTATTTGAACATTGCAACCATATAATTCGAGCACTTCCTTCTGTGCTCCTGATCACTGGTAAAATATGGACATAGGATATCTTACAAGAGTTTTTACATACAAGCATAGTAGCTGTCTGTACAAAAGGAAAATGCTGGAGTCTGCTATCATCAATCAAACCAATAATATGAACCTGTCAGGAGGACATTGGAAATCGGATGAGATCGAGGAATTAATCCTTAGGCCGATCCTCAAGCAGGTCAAGTCAAGTATATCTTAGTTTCATCAGACCACTGAGCTGATTAGCAGCTTTCCTAGTGCTGGCCCGAAGGATTAGATATTTTGATGTGGCTAGGAACCAGTTGGTCACCTAGCAACGGGACCCACAGTTTATTGTGGGATCCGAACCACATTATACCGAGAAATTAATTTCTATCACCAGAAATAAATTCGTCTACTTCCGCGTTGGCCGAGCCGGGAATCGAACTTCGGACCACCGGATTGGAAGAGCGGAAACCACTCGTCCAACGAGGAGCTAATCCTCAAGCAGGTGTCCAAGAACATCCGACCACCGGACGAGTCGCCAGACGAGAGTTAATGAGGCCAGAAATCACCAGGGAATATTCTAATCCCATCCTTCCTGGGTCACCAATAGAGACTTACTGCCACACAGTTAGTTACTTAGTTAATTTATTGACAAAACATACAATACGTTATGTACTAACATAAATTTATACAAGAGTACATTATTTTAGTTACAAAAATCATTGAGAACAAAACATAGTTTTACAAACATATACATATGTACACACACCATATATATATTTTGTCCAAAACAAAACATTAAACCTATAAATGGTGGGTGAACACTTCACTGACAGAATCCCAGTACATCATGAATATAACTACATACATCAGCAACTAAATCAGACTCCACATCCATCAAATTAGCCACGCTTGCAAAGTTCAACCTATTAAATCTTGTACGGCAACCGCCAGATAAGGGACAAGAAATAAGTACATGACTTTCTGATTGTACACTACTATTATCACAGTGGCAAGTTCTTGCATAGGTCGGGATTCTACTCCATCTACCTGTCTCCACCTTCAGATTATGAGACATCAGACGCAAGCGTGTGAATGACACTCGGCAGAAATCTGGGACATACTGGGTAGTAGAACAAACCATATGTACACTCAGGGAAGGGTTTAACTCAGATACATATGTATTGAATTTCGTGCCATTTTCAGCTCTCTCGCGTACTTCATGTGCAAACATTTCCAACGAATTTTGCTCCTCATTTTGTTCTAATATGTTTGCTAAAAAACTATAACCCGGAGTTCCGTTGTCTCTGCACAAATCAAAGACGTAATTGAATGGCAATTCTTTATCTATATTTTCTCTCTTGGACACCAAAAAGGATTTCTGTTTTCTTACTATGATATCCTTTACGGGCAGACTGCCTCCCTCCATCATACATAATTTAATACTCGTGTTCTTTCGAACACCAAGCAAAACTTTGACTAACTTATTATACTGTTTTTCTACGCCTTTAATATTATTAGTTGTTGACATTACCGCTGCATCGAAAACTCGTTTTTTATATACATATGGCATTTGGCTGTTAGCCCACACAAAAAAATTGTAAACTTATTTACTTACTGCCTCGCTACGGCTCTCGTGCAGACTAATGACATCACCCAACTTGCCACTATCCACGAACCACGCTCCAAGGTAAAGATATCTCACAATAATACTTTCTACATGTAAGTCTGGTTGATCATCATCATCATTATTTATCACAAAAAATTTAGTTTTTGAGTCCTTAATCCAACCATTCCATATCAGCACAAAATTTACATAATACGTTTTAACTTTTTGTTTTCTTGCACATTTCTTTACTTGTAGCTAAGATAACCGCGTCATCCATTGGTAAGAGGACATTTAGTGCTCCCAAAAATCCATCGGAAGCAACGGCTTCCTGCAACATACGCACCAGCCTGTCAATGTATACAATAAAAATAATATGACTTACTTATTGGAGCACCTTGTACGAACACCAATGGTGGCATTAATTACTGCTGACTTCAAAATGTGTTTTGTACATG
>NC_061091.1:70449028-70465346 GCF_015104395.2 Macrobrachium nipponense | reverse complement strand
TTATTAGTTGTTGACATCACCGCTGCATTGAAAACTCGTTTTTTATATACATATGGCATTTGGCTGTTAGCCACACAAAAAATTGTAATCTTATTTACTACTGCCTCGCTACGGCTCTCGTGCAGACTAATGACATCACCCAACTTGCCACTCTCCACTCTCCACGCTCCAAGGTAAAGATATCTCTGAGTGTATCTCACAATAATACTTTCTACATGTAAGTCTGGTTGATCATCATCATCATTATTTATCACAAAAAATTTAGTTTTTGACTCATTAATAACCATTCCATATTCAGCACAAAATTAACATATTACTTTTAACTTTTTTTGCACATCTCTCTACTTGTAGCTAAGATAACCGCGTCATCCATTAGTAAGAGGACATTTAGTGCTCCTAAAAATCCATCGGAAGCAACGGCTTCCTGCAACATACGCACCAGCCTGTCAATGTATACAATAAATAATATACGACTTGTTGGAGCACCTTGTCGAACACCAATGGTGGCATTAATTACTGCTGACTTCAAAATGTGTTTTGTACACGAATACATTGCCTTAGTTGCCATTAACATTCTCTTACCACATTCGTTTTCTTTTAAAACATCTATCATTTTGTTCCTAGGTACTCTATCGTACGCTTTAGAAAAATCAACAAATAAAACGTACAATTTTACTTTCATAAAGCTAGCAAAATCACACAACAAGCGTAATGCTAATATTTTTTCAATACAACTCCTCTTTTCATGAGGACCTGCTTGACACTTATGTATATTACACCACAAACGTAAACGATTAAGAATTAAAATCATATAATTTTCGCTAATGAACCACTTATTGATATGCCTCTGTAATTTCCACACACCATTTTATTCCCTGTCTTGAATATTAAAACTAATTTGCCAATACACCATGAAACTGTGTAACTAATACATACAAACATCATATTAAACAAGATCAATATAGAACACAGCCAGTTCAGAGGCAAGCAATTCAATATTCCGGGACAAATACCAATATAACTTTTATTTTTGTTTACTCCATTCAAGGCTTCTTTCAGCTCTCTCATGGAGAAGAGATCATCGAGAACTGGAATATAAGGGATATTCTCATCATGTTCTATATTAGAATAATCCGTACTATCTACGATTTCCGGATTCAATAAATCTTCAAAATAATTTTTAAACGTCGTATCGTTAGGCTGGTTACCCTCATTAGACTCAACATCGTCTTTCCAATTGATAGACTTCCATATAAGTTTATTATCATTTGATTGAAGAATCCTAGGCCACCTAGGTTGATTTTTATCCCATTCATGTCCTGTTGATACTTGTATATAAACTCTTCTAAGATATCCCATGTTCATGTTTTACCAGTGCTCGAAGTATAGTTTGCAATGTCCAAATATGCTTTATGGTCCTTCTTTTATACATACATACATATATATATATATATATATATATATATATATATATATATATATATATATATGTGTGTGTGTGTGTGTGTGTGTGTGTGTGTGTGTATGTTTTGTTTGTTTGTTTATTTATTTATTTTAACAGAACTTTTCCAATTATCACCACGATATCAATGTTATTCCTTTACTATTATTCGTTGTTATTTAAAGCTTCCAAGAATTTTGGTTTCAACTGCCTAGTGACATTTTCTAAAGTAGAAATTTTCCATCACTATTGGCGCTCAAAGACGACTCCTGGCTTACGATCAGTGAGGTTAAGCTGCTTTGGGTGTGGTCAGTACCTGGATAGGTGACTGCTACCGAATTTCTGTTTATGCTCTACCTTGGGAGAATATGGTACATATATAATGTGTTTATATGCAGATATAAGTATTTTGTAAAATGAAGAATGAAAGGAAAAGAACATTGGCGTCCGTTATTGGATTCGAACCTTTGCCCTTCACATCAGCAAGAGATCGCATTGACCTATTGTTTTTCCCTTTCATTCATAATTTCTCAAAATAATTAAGGTATATATACATACGGTATATAAAATTTGCTTCTAATCCAACCGAAGAACCAAGAAGGAGAGCGTAAATCATGATTCTGATGGCGGTCACCATCCAGGGGTACCGACCACACCCAAAGCAGCTTAACTTCACTGATCGGAAACCACCAGGAGTCGTCTCATCTTAAAAGGTCAATATTAGCACAAACCGACAGTAATTATATAATATAATATATGTATATTATAAAACTTTTTGGTGCGGCTGTGCATAAATTCCAATTGTATAGGGGAAGTCCTTATACGATCAGTATTTATTCTCTTCTGGGTTTTCGTCGTCGCGAGTTTCTACCACTCGGCCATATCTATTTACTGATGGAAGCGTCTTGGAACTCCTACTGTATATAAATAATTACCCCTATTCCGGATAAGAAGGGCACCATGGTCAAATGAAATCGCCTTAAATTGCAATTATATCACATCCTGCCAAATTTTATTGTTCATAGGACACTTCTGCCACCAACTCATCTCTTTTCATAATCAAATCACGCTTGAAATCCACCTTGTTTTATATTAAATGCGTAGATAGCCTTTCGTGAACAATCGCTATCACAAGCCCTATTCCGGGTAAGGAGGGCACCAGGATCAAATGAAATCGCCTTTAATTGCAATTATATTACGTCTCCGCCAAAATATATTACTCCCCAGACACTTCTGCCACCAACATATGTATTTTCGTCATAAAATCTTTCATAAAATCCTCCTGGTATTCTTTTAAACTCATAGAAAGCATTCACAGACAATCGCCATCCCAAGCAGCCTTCCATCGTCTTAGCGATGCGATTTTGTTTTTCATCTCAACATTACGACGTCTAATGTTAGTGAAGATGGCTTGTAATCGTTGCTGTTTTTATGTAATCCATCTTTGCTTTGCTTTTCATTTCAGTCGGTTTACACTATAATATATATATATATATATATATATATATATATATATATATATATATATATAGATATATATATATAATGTGTGTGTGTGTGTGTATACTATCCACTATCAGGGGCTCTTGCTTTTCTGCTGTTATTATTGCATCGTCTTCCTCTCGTTCGAATCAGTACAGTATCATATTAACATATATGGCTATATCTACATCTAATGACAATCTTATGATGTGGCTGCATGTTGTACCATGAGCAAAAGTGACCTAGAAAATGTTGATTATCCAGTTAGTATTTCATTAGACCTATGCGCCTTATTTCCTTTAATCATTTTGTTTTGTAGATTGCTAAGTTTTTAATATTAGGTTTATTCTGGCAATCGTAACAAATGTTTTTAATTACTAACCATTATTGTTCAGTTTCCTAAATGCTTTAATTTAATTACCGGAGGTAGTATGCCTGTAATATTCTCGTAAAGCTGTGTAAACGTGATTATCCTTTTATGGTACAACTCTTTAGGAAGTATAGTTTATGCTACTGCATTTTTCTAAAGAAATTCATCCACGGAATTTCTATCTTTTCTTAATCTTTGTTTCATATTTGCTGGGCAGGAAAGCGAAATTAAAAGCTTCTCTGTTGCATAACCTGGTACCAGTTAGGCCTACCCCCATTGCAAATTACGTTATCCTAACGTTAGCATAATGTTACGGCAGAACTACACCCAACGTTGGGGACAAACTAAAAACTAACGTTAAAAACTTGTTTTTTTTTTTTTTTTTTTTTTTTTTTTTTTTTTTTTTTTTTTTTTTTACGTTGGCGCAACTTTAGTTCAGTTACTTAGTTAACCTTGTGGTAACGTTAACAAAAGGTTAGTTCTATCAATCAACGTACCAAGCAGTAACTATCAGCAACTATGTTATTATATATATATATATATATATTATATATATATATATATATATATATATATATATATATATACAGTAAAATCATTCCTTCACGTGAATAAATTATTATATAAATTGTTCTCCCTAATTTTATTCTACAAAGTAGAAAGGTACATAATGAGATGCATATAGTGGCAACTACAGGACAGAGAAAGAGGAACTTCCAAGAACACTATATGTTGTACCAAGCTCACTCAGCCCCACAGAAAGACAGGGAGTAAGAAGGACACAAGTGCTTTATTTGTAATATATTAATGTGGGGCTTTTAAGGAAAAGGTGAAGGCACTAGTGAAAAGTTTGAATGTGTGTATAGTATAAACAAATAGAAGGGGACTGTTGACAGGAGTATGTAAATCATATGAAGTGTAATAAAGAAAATATGGGTTGTAGAAGGTTTCAAATAGTTTTGAATAGAATGAGGATAGTAGTAGTGGGCACCATTCCTGATAACTTTGAAGGAGGTGATCGACATTCCATGGAGAGCAGAAAAGTTTTGGGAGCTTAAAAGTGTCAAATGAGCAAATGAAGAATAGAAAGGTTTGGAATGCCAGTGACTGTTTGACTGTATGAGAGGCTAAAAAGATAACAAATGTGATTGAGCTGAAGTTCTTGGAAACATGGGAAGGAAGGTAGTTTGACCTAGAGTTATGAATAGGTTAGGGAGAGGTGTGAGGGGTGAGGAACAGTCATCTGAGATCAAGGGATGGACATGTGAAAAGAACATATGATGAATCACTCCATACAGTTCAGAACATAAGCTATTTAAAATGTGTTTCCATAAAAAGAAATGGAAATACAACTAGATATCATAATCACACAATTTGTATATGAATATGGCATGTAGAACCTTTTTATTATGCACACCTTAGCCTACAAATCACTTATTATCTATGATGCCTTACTCCCACTCCAAGGGCAGGAAGACCATGAATTCATTGAAATACCAACGATGATATATAAAGTCTATAAATTTATTCATAACTCTGTCCACAAGGGTAATACATCATTTTTCAATATCTCAGTTATCTATTCCACAGGCGTTTGGACAAATAAATTTATATATGAGGACACTTTACTGTACTTTAACCAATTAAAGAAAATCACTTAACTTATAAAATGCAATATATAGTAGTACAAGCACTTATAAATTTACACAAGAATTCATGAAGAGGGAGCTCCAGTCACAAGCAAGTAAAACAGTTTTATGGGTTTATGTAACATTTTAGGTGTCAGAAAAGAGGCGGATGGAGAGGCCCTCGATCTCCTTTGGTTTTGATCTTGACTTCAACTTCTAAGCCTCCTTCCCCATGTGGTGCAAATTTGAGGATGGCAGGAATAGTGCCATCTATCACGATGTCAGCTTCCTTATCTTGTTTGGGCAGAAATCCTTTGGCAACTCCTGAAGGATAAAATCTATATATGAAGTATATGAAGAGAACAATAGTGAGAATAGCAAAACCTAACAAAATTAAAAAATACGATTAATAAATAATGAAAAGGAAAGTACAAAGAAAGCAATACGAAAATACATAAAGCCCACAATTTTTAGGAAATACAATCATTCAACCCAGACACAGATCAACATCCATACCACAAACAATCACACAATTCTGACAAACTATTTACCAGACACCAACAATCAACCATCTTAAATAAGTTAAAAGGAAGTCCAGGGCTCAGGACTATGATGGAGAATTAAACTTTAGTTTTCTGATACCCGCCTTCTGCCTCTCTCAGTGTGGAATAGTACATTAAATTCATGATCATAAGCTTAATATGTCTAAATTCATTGTGTAACAAATTAATATTATTACTGATATTAGTATATTAGTACTTGTAACCTGTTTGTTCATGATTATGGAGGTGATATCAATTTAAGGACTTTAAGGGATCCGGGTGCCATGGGTGGGGAGTTGCATTATGCAGACGACTTGGTATTAATTGTAGAGATCTGAAAAGATATTCATGAAATGAAAGAATAAACTGGAGTCCAAAGGTTGATGAGGGAATAATGTAGGTAAAACTATTTGGTTATGATCAATGTTGTGGGTGAGGGACCATTGTGGTTATTGGAAAGTGGCCTTGTGCTATGTGCAAGAGGGTTAGCAGCAATCAGTGATGGAAAAATAGTCTAAAATATATTCAAATCTTAAATAATACGCCCGCCCCAAAAGTGTGCAGGTACCACGTACATTATTTTAAAATTGAATTGTTATTAATAATAAAATGATAATAGAAATAATAAATACTTACCACGAATTCATCCTTGTAGTCTAGCATCAGACTATTTCCTCTTTCTCTTGATTCCTTCAATGAAAACTCCCCCATCAATTTTTGTGTCATGACCCCTCAGAGGGTCACTGTTTTCTCATCTTTATTTGCAAACACTGAAGCCCAGTTCAGTAACCTGACAAGATAAATTAAACAATGATTAGAGTAGGCTACAAAAAACAGAGATCCACGATTTGCAATATAATGAGGGGAGGGTTCAGATAAATCTATGGCAAGGTAAAATGCAGGTACTACATTCCAGAGTATGTATATGGTAAAACCCTTGAAACGATATCCCATGCAGTATTTAACAGAAACTAATATTAATTTTCCAAAAGGAAAAACTTTAGTCATTATTGTTAAAGGCTCTATAATGCTGACTTCATTTTAATTCTGAATGGTGTAATTCTATTGGCAACCTGTTTTAGTTCTGTCTTAAACCCTACAAAATTATGTTGTGCATGAATAGGTAAATGGGTACCCATATAAAAAAATATGTATACTTACCACTGACCTTATATAAGGCTTTTCTGAAGTGTTTTTTTCAAACTGTTCCACTTCCTCTTCAGAAGTCAGAATGGTGGGGCAAAGCTGGTTTAGATTTTCTCTAGGGTCATCATCAAATTTTTATCTCTGCTTCCAAGATTTCATCTTTAAACTGGGATGACGCCCTTTTAACCTCTTCAATCTCAGATTTTACCAAGTCAGTTTTACTTTCAAGACCTGAAATGTATAATAAACCTAGAATTATAAGAGGGCCATCAAATTAGAGACAGTGCATCTCATTTTATTCTTATCTCTGACGTCCTACTGTACCAGGGAGCTCCCAACTAGGGGATAGGACATGGCAGCAACTGTAGTTGGAAAAGGTGACAAGACATTGAGAGATGAGATACAAAACTTTGCAGGCAAAACAAGGTAAAAACTGGCACAGTCCATCAACTCATGAAAACAGGTTGGGAAGCCTTTGTTCAGCAGTGGACACCTACAGGCCAATGAAAAAAAAGGCCTCTATAGTCTTTGCTCACTCAAAAAGATAAATCAAATAAAAATGTCAGGGTAGATCCTCTTGAAGGTGAATTTGTAATATTACTTACTATCTTAGCATTTACAGTTATTTTTTTACACACTAATATTTACTCTATAGGTATATATATTTCTAACCATTGTTCACTCTCAACAAAGAGCACTAACGCTAGCCCATGACAACACACAATCATATACCTTCTGCAATCTCTCCTGAAGGTGTAGTACTTGTAGAAGGACCAACAGAGACAAATCTTTGTGAGGACTGAGTAGTACTTGGTGTTTCAGTAGGACCATCAAGTAGACCAATTTCCTCAGAAATAAATAAATGTTCTCTGCACTATCTGTTGTATTTAGCCTTAAGTACAAGTGTCCAACTGTGGAGGAGAGGAAAATCGTAGGGATGATAAGATGTGAAGACCGAGCAAAGGATAGAAAATATAAAAAAAAATGCATAATCATGCCATATATCAAGGTTATTTGCTCCAGACACTAACCTCTTTAATAATAATAATAATAATAATAATAATAATAATAATAATAATAATAATAATAATAATAATAATAATAATAATAATAATAATAATAATAATATGCTGGAAGAAAACCCTCTTTTAAACATATTTTATTAAAAGTGATTACTGCCTCAGCTGCATTAATTTTATAAAGGTTCTTCTCTATTTTTCTAATTATTTGTTTTCTCATTGTTGCTTAAAACTGGTGAGCGAACGCACCGAAGGTTGACATATCTCAATAGGGTAATAGTCAAAACGATTGGACTTTTATTGGTTAAAA
Source organism: Macrobrachium nipponense (assembly GCF_015104395.2). Lineage (NCBI taxonomy): Eukaryota > Metazoa > Arthropoda > Malacostraca > Decapoda > Palaemonidae > Macrobrachium > Macrobrachium nipponense. The sequence continues at coordinate 70,457,408 of NC_061091.1, read as the reverse complement.
ATTTCATGGGGTAGTAAAAAAAAAAAAAAAAGAAATTTTTCAGGCATATCCCGTAGAGTTTATTGCATGTAGAATTGATTTTTAATTCTATTAGTTTTTTATTCTTTTCGTGGGGCCGCGACGTTTCGTCTGAATAAACCTCAGACATCCTCTTGGGCGGAGGTGGGTGAAGGACTGAAGTGAGAGGGTGAGTCCAACTTCTTATATTGTGGTGGTGCTGCAGGGGCCTTTGTGCTGCTGCCTTTTCATTGGCTAGTGAATGGGGAGCTGCTTTTTGATTGGCTGCCTGGCTGTGGGCTGAAGCCAAGTCCCGAGCGCATGCTCAACAGGCGCACCGATCTTCTCAGCTGCATAACATCACACCAGACTTTATTTTGATTGGTCAAAGGCCGTGTGACATCACTGCTGGTATTATTCATGGTATTAATGTCATCTTCGGTGTTATTTCCTCTTGAATTGGGGTGTTTTCGGGCGGCGATATGGTGAAGTTTGCTGTTACTGGAGTGTTCCTTCACATGCAGGTCGGGAGCAAAAAGGCCTCCTGTGTTGTATTCATGGAGGGCTTTTGCTCCTGGATGAGTAACGCCTCCAGAAGGCGCAGAGGGCGAGGGTCGGGTGCTCTCCCTATTATTCATATGTTGCGGATTATACAGTCGCGGGAAATTGTGTCCCAGTGGGCGATGAGGGCTGATTCTTGATAGCTCATGCTTGGCGTGATAGAAGATTCTCTTCGCAACACGCATGGTAGTAATTCCAATGTACTTCCCAGGACATCCTCGGGCGGGGCATATGTATTGGTATACTACGTTTCTCTACTTGAGGGGGTCTCCTGATGGCAGTGAGGGGTTATTTTTCATGATTAGGTCTCTTATTTTCCGGTTTTTATAGTATATTAGAAGATCCACCATCTTGCCTTCTTCGATGGAGAGGATGTTCTCCTTAATGAAGGCCTTATAATATATCTTGATGACTACCATGCGTCTTGCGAAGAGGATCTCCTGTCACGCCCAAGAAGGGGCTATCAAAAATCACGCCCTCATCACCCACCGAGACACAATTTCCCGCGACTGTATTATCCGCAACACATGGATAATAGGGAGAGCACCCGACCATCGCCGTCTGCGCCTCCTGGAGGCTTTACTCAACCAGGAGCAAAAGCCCTCCATGAATAAGAAACAGGAGTCCTTTTTGCTCCCAACCTGCATGCGAAGGAACACTCCAGTAACGGCAAACTTCACCATATCACCGCCCGAAAACGCCCCAATTCAAGCGGAAAATAAAACCGAAGATGAAATTAATACCATGAATTATACCAGCAGTGACATCACGCAGCCTTTGACCAATCAAAATGAAGCCCGGGTGATGTTATGTAGCTGAGAAGATCGGCGCGCATGTTGAGCATGCGTTCGAGAGCTGGCTTCAGCCCGCAGCCAGGCAGCCAATCAAAAAGCAGCTCCCCATTCACTAGCCAATGAAAAGGCAGCGCCACAATATAAGCAGTCGGACTCACCCTCTCACTTCAGTCCTTCACCAAGAGGATGTCTGAGGTTTATTCAGACGAAACGTCGAGCCCCACGAAAAGAATAGAAAACTAAAAGAATTTAACATCAATTCTAAATGCAATAAACTCTACGGGATATGCCCGAAAATTTCACTACCCCCACTGGAATTTTTACCAATTAAAGTCCAATCGTTTTGACTATTACCCAATTGAGATATGTCAACCTTCGGTGCGTTGCTCACCAGTTTAAGCAACAATGAGAAAACAATAATTAGAAAAATAGAGAAGAACCTTTATAAAATTAATGCAATCACTTTTAATAAAGTAATAATAATAATAATAATAATAATAATAATAATAATAATAATAATAATAATAATAATAATAATAATAATAATATATACAATTTCAGACATATTTACAGTATTTACAAATTTGGCAAAGATTCTTCAATCAAGTCACTACAGTAAACAAATGTAAAATCCCAAACCCAGGTAGAACATTAATCAGAAACAAGTAATGCCCAAGATAGTATGTGCCTATGTGGCTTTCATAGCTAAGCTCTATGCTAGTGAAAAGACACTATTTAACACATACCTGAATAAAGGGGCAAGTGAGGCTTTGGATGTGATCTGTCATTTTCCGAAGCCATCATCTGACGTGAGGAAAGGATGCTTTCTCTTTGCAATGCTTGTTTGTCTCCTGTTGTTGATCACTTCTTCATGAGTGACCTCAGCATGTCTAGAAGATGGTCTAACTTCTCTTTTGTCAACACCTTTCTCCTGTTCTGAAGCCTCCTGTCCTATCAGTGATACGCAGTGTGACAGGTTAGGTTAAGCATTATGGGCTAGTGTAAAATTGGCCTAGGCCTATAATATTTGAGGCAATAATAACAAAAGTGACAACTTTAATTAATATTTTATAATAATTCGAAGCATCTACTTACTGACTATTTTTTATACATTCTAGTAACATTCATTGACAGAAATTCATTTCTAACCCTCGTTTCCTGAAAATCAGAAAACAACATCGATAACTTGGTTATTTTTCGGTTTTAGAACACCTCCCACCTCGTACCTCATTCAGTATATATAAAATATTTTATTTTAGATAAAACACAACAAAACATGAAACTTACTCTCACACAACGTCTGCAAAGCTTAATAATCGAGGAAAAAATTAATATAGATATGATAAGGCATGAAATTGATCATATCAAGGAAAGATGACCCAGCAGTTTTTTTTCTTTTTCTTCTTTCTGCCTGTAAAAACACAACCTAACCAAACATTTCTTAACCTAGCCTCAATCTAGCCTAATATATAAAAAAGCTTTAAACTTACTAGTTTTCATATACGTTAGGTTAAGAAATTTACGGTTATTTTTTTACCTAAAGAAAAATGAAGAAAACTACTGGGATGGCAGTATCGCAAACCATCAGCAAGGAACATGTACCCGATTAGGCTAATAAGGTAAGAAAAAGGGGGCTTGTATGCGCTGAATAAAACATATTCCTTACCTGTAAACAGCAACAAAATTCCTGCTATAAACACGATGCGCCAGCAACAGGTACTCGTTGTAATTCCCGAAACGTCTTATGCACCAATTCCTGATTTCTTTGATGACTCTACTCTCCTTAATTCTTTCCGATATGAAGGTCTTATATTTATTATTTATGTTCTTGTTCACCATTTGTTTCGTTGCATCAGGACTCTTTTTCTTTAGTTTCTCAAATATCGATTAATAAGTTGCATTTCTTTTGTGTTTGTCAGGATATTCTTTACTTTTTATATTCAACAGACATTGCTACTATTATAAATCTCGAAGACCCCGACAGAACTCTCTATCTATGGAAAGTCTGACATGTTGAACGATATCCTCTTTTGTGCCGTTTCTTGGTAAATGAACCTCCTAGTTCATCAAATCTCGTCGAAGACACCACTCACGGTCAGCATATCAGTTCTGGACGACTTAATCTGGCAGGTTTGTCGATCCGGCTTGACTGCCGGGCTTGATCAGGTCTGACTTGACTAAAAAACACCCCACTCACATTCAAACTTGCTTAAACCCCGCCCATTTCGATCGGGCATTACAGATCCCATCTGACGTGAGTGGCCGGTCTAAGATATACTTGACTTGACCTGCTTAAGGATCGGCCTAAGGATTAATTCGTCGATGTCATCCGATTTCCAATGTCTCCTACAGGTTCATATTATTGGTTTGATTGATGATAGCAGACTCCAGCATTTTCATTTTGTACAGACAGCTACTATGCTTGTATGTAAACTCTTGTAAGATATCCTATGTCCATATTTTACCAGTGATCAGGAGCACAGAAGGAAGTGCTCGAATTATATGGTTGCAATGTTCAAATAGTGTTTTATGGTCCTTTTGTCTTCATATTATGCTGTTGTATTACAGTAAAAAGACATTAAATATATACATATATATATATATATATATATATAATATATATATATATATATATATATATATATAATTATATATATATATATATATATATATATATATATATATATATATATATATTAACAAAGTTACAACCACGATGCGAAATTGTTTCAATTCTCCTTCGTGGCTATAAACTTTGTTCGTATGATCATTGCGATTTTAAAGTTACTACATAATAAAGTACGTGGTCTCAAGATGGTTAACCTTGACTAAACAAAACAGAAATATTTAATTACAGTGGTGTTTCAGATCTCCCAGAAACCGCTTTTGCTTTCAATGAACTGATTTCGGTTTCATTTTCTATACGTAGGTACTATTAGCATTTAGCCTAACAGTTTGAAAAGCATTCACCTTTACCCTCGACAAGCCATTATTACTAAGAGATAAAATTCAAGATATTATGAGGAAACATTAATGCTAGATATAGCAATAACAATACAGTAATATCTCTAGTTTTCCTTGGATGATTTTTTTGCATGGGAGTAACGTGCATTTGTGTTTGTTAGGAGAGGTTATTTATGGCTGATGGTGTGCGGGATGGCGGTTGGGATTCTCGTCTGCTGTACTGCTTCCCATTCCCTCAACACACGAACTTTATTCTATTGTTATTTTTCGGTCCATAAAAAATGAATTTTGATAAATAAACCATTTAAATACGATAATAAAATGCATGTTAATTTTGCTTAACATTAAGTAGCTTTTAGTGAAACTTAGGTTCATTATTCGTATGAGCAAAACTTTTGACATTCAAGATTGATAAGTAAATTTTTGTTTCCCAGGAGATAAATAATCTGCTTCGCTGGAATTATGGACTACTACAGTAATGTCCTGATCATCATCTTCTGTATAAAATGTCTGTTTCTCTCGAGATCTCTCTCTTATGGATAGAAGAGCAAATTACTTTTAGTTTTAGAAAGGGACAGAGCTGAGGGAGGTTTTAGTCAATACACATAAGCTACACGCTATACACACACACACACACACACACCCACACACACACACACACACATATATATAGATATATATATTATATATATCTATATATATATATTATATATATATATATATATATGTATATATAACTGAGGGAATTTGGGGGAAGCAGTGTCAGCAGACGAGAATACCAATCGCCATCCCCCACCCTCAGCCATAACCTCCCCTAACAACATTCATGCACATTACTTCCAGGCAAAATCATTCATGAATATTATTCATATTACTGTATTGTTATTGCTATATCTAGCATTAACATTTATTCATAACATCTTGAATATTATCTCTGCTTATACGGGTAGTATATAAGTGTAATATATAAATACAGGTATATAAAGTTGCTTCTAATCCAAGAAAGAACCAGAAGGAGAGCTAAAACACGATTCTGATGGCGGTCACCCATCCAGGGTACTGACCACAAGCCCCAAAGCACTCAACTTCGCTGATCGGAAACCAGGAGTCGTCTCATCTTAAAAGGTCAATATTAGCACAAACCGACAGTAATTATATAATATAATATATGTATATTATAAAACTTTTTGGTGCGGCTGTGCATAAATTCCGATCGTATAGGGGAAGTCCTTATACGATCAGTATTTATTTGGGTTTGGCTCCTAAGCGTCGAGAGTCTTAACCACTCGGCCATATCTATTTACTGATGGAAGCGTCTTGGAACTGCTACTGTATCTAGAGGTTGATCCTATTCCGTGTAAGAAAGGCACCAGGGCCAAGTCACATCGCCTTAAATTACAATTATATTACGTCTCCCTAAAATTTATTACTCCCCATACACTTCTGCCACCAGTATATCTATTTTTCTTCTTAACATCAAGCTTGAAATTCACCTTGTTTTATATTAAACTCAGAGAAAGCATTTTTTGAACGATCGCTATCCCAAGCCTTATTCCGGGTAAGAAGGACACCAACGCCAAATCAAATCGCTCTTAATTTGAATCATTTCACGTCCTGCCAAATTCTATCATTCCCGAGACAGTTCTGCCACCAACACACATCTTTTTTTAAATCAAATCACTCATGAAATCCATCTTGTATTATATTCAATTCATAGAAAACATTTCATGAGCATCACTATCTCAAGCAGCCTTCCATAGTATTGAGTAACACTAGGCCTAAGAGAGCCATGTTATCTAACACAGACGCTTTTCATTTCGCCTCCTCTCCAGCATATACAAAGAACAAAGACTAAAAGATAAAACAAAGCTGTTGATGGTTCTCATTAAAAAAAAAAAAATATAGTACTGTAAATTACAGCAGCGATCTCGGGCCATCTTCGTTACACTGGATGTCGTAATTCAAGTTGGAAAGAAGAAAAACAAAAACGCATCGTTAAGACGGTGGAGGGCTGCTTGGGATAGCGATCGTTCATGAAATGGTTTGAATGCAATTAATATTATCCAAGGTAGATTTCATGCTGGATTTTATCATGAAAAGAGGACTGTTGGTGGAAGAATTGTATCGGGAATAATAAAATTTAGGAGGACGTAATACAATTCCAAATTAAGGGTTTTTGCTTTGGCCCTGGTGCCTTTCTTACACGGAATAGGGTTAACCTCTAGATACAGTAGATATTCCAAGTAATTGAAAATGGCCGAGTGGTAACGACTCTCAACGCGTAGAACCCAAAAGCGAATAAAATCTGATCGTATAAGGACTTCCCCTATACGATCGGAATTTATGCACAGCCGCACCAAAAAGTTTTATAATATACATATATTATATTATATAATTACTGTCGGTTTGTGCTAATATTGACCTTTTAAGATGAGACGACTCCTGGTTTCCGATCAGTGAAGTTAAGCTGCTTTGGGTGTGATCGGTACCCTGGATGGGTGACCGTCATCAGAATCATGTTTCATGCTCTCCCTCTGGTTCTTTCTTGGATGAGAGTCATATATATTGCACCGTTGTTTTAAAACAACTGCACATCAGCATCTAATCATCTTAATCGTCACATCCAAATGGTCAAAGCGATGTGTCGGGCGAAGGTACGAATCCAACAAAGGTTGCTACTGTTTTTTTTTTTCTTTCATTCTTCGATTTACGAAATAATTATTTGTGTATAAACACACTATAGACGTGACACATTCTCATAATCAAGGAAATGAACCCTTTTCACCCATTGTAAAGCATACAACAGGAAGTTAGTGACGGTCACCTATCCAAGTACTGACCACACGCAAACCAGCTTAACTTGACTGATCGGAAACCAGGAGTCGTCTCCACTGGACCAACTCTATATCTAAGTCAAAAAATGTCTGTAGGCAGTTGAAACAGACATTCATTGGAAACTTAAAATAATAACGAATAATATTAAAGGAATGACAATGATTTCCAGGTGATAAAGTGGAAAGGTAAATAAATATGACGAAATGTGAAAGAACAAAAAGCTGTATCGTTTAAAGAAGAACCCAAATGCTGAAGAACATTGAAGGAATTATTCGAAGTCATATTTCTGTTCTCTAGTCATCCCCTGGAACTGTAATATATATGATAAAGATATAGTATATTTGTATGTGTGTCTTTCTGTGTTAGTTTATTGGTATGTATGGACACACACACACATACACACACACACACACACACACACACACACACACACACAAATATATATATATATATATATAATATATATATATATATATATATATATATATATATATATATATATATATATGGGAGACCGGGGCTAGTTGGCACACTTTTCACAATTTTGGTTATTGCGAATATAAAACAAACAAACATTTTTCAAAATTCTTACACCATTGAAAAATATTAACATTCGTCTTTATCATATAGCAAAATAATTGTTGTTTGCTTTCAACATAAGGTAACAATAAGCTTTAGAAAAAAATAGGTTTTTCGTGCCAACTTGCCCCGTGGGGTCATTTTATATATCTAGTCAGATCATCAAACTTACATTCTGAATTTTTTTTAAATTAATATTTTATTACAATTATCAATTAATTATCTAAAAAAATTCATAATTATATCAATAATATTACATATTAAGTACATGATTACATGAATTCAAATATTATTCAAGTTCATATGCATTTGATAATACCCATTCTGTGTACTTTATTTACATTTTAATATTGAAATTATTTGACTTTGTACACCCCTTCTCTGCTGTACCACAAACAATTGACATACGCAATAATAAGTATACTTAATGTATTTTTCTTCTTCTTTTCTTTATAATCGAAATCCAACATCAATACTTTTATTGGATACTGAACTTTTATATCAAATACTTCTTCAATGAAATTCTGGAACCATTCCAAATATTTTATAACATATTTACAAAAATAGACAACAAGCAGATGATTTTCGTTTTCCATACATTTATTGCAAAAATTATTATCAGCAATATTCAATATCTTCAGTCTTTCCTT
>NC_061091.1:70435552-70448528 GCF_015104395.2 Macrobrachium nipponense | reverse complement strand
CACCACTACAAATCACGCTCTGATTGGTTCTAATTTCCGAGGGGGTCTATTTCCATCCAGACTTCAGGAATATGCGCCCGGGACGCAGTGTTACCATACGCAAACACCACAGGTGGGTGGACCAATGGAAAAAAACCATTTGCCCCTATTGACTTACCCTAGTCCTAGATGGGGGCTGCAGCCCCCATATTCCATATCCCCGTACCTGTATGTTTATGGGTACAACTATTTTCCACACAAGACCCCACTGAGTGTTATGCTTGGCACTGTATGGAAAGGAAACGCTGACTGACTGACTGACTGACTCTCCGATGATTTCATTTTTGAAGGACAAAACCAGACTATTAATTGACATCTTTGTTCTTTCTTACTTTCGGTGAAAAGGAGATGAATTTCCGAAGACTTTCAAAGCATATTATCAATAAACCAAATTGGAAAACAATGGAACATCAAACGATACCTATATATTGAAATCGATACGGACCTAAACTGCAGGGTAAAGATTTACCCAAATGACCAATGGCTGCAGCTGTCTCCCATCCACGGCTTCTGTTGTTGTTGTTTGTGGTTTATAAAGGCCTTTAATGCATGTAATAGGTATGCGCTGAATAAAACATATTCCTTACCTGTAAACAACAACAAAATTCGGGCTATAAACACGATGCGCCAGCAACAGCTACTCGTTGTAATTCCCGAAACGCCTTATGCACCAATTCCTGATTTCTTTGATGACTCTACTCTCCTTAATTCTTTCCGATATGAAGGTCTTATATTTATTATTTATGTTCTTGTTCACCATTTGTTTCGTTGCATCAGGACTCTTTTTCTTTAGTTTCTCAAATATCGATTGATAAGTTGCATTTCTTTTGTGTTTGTCAGTTTATTCTTTACTTTTTATATTCAACGGACATTGCTACGATTATAAATCTCGAAGAACCCCGACCAGAACTCTCTATCTATGGAAAGTCTGACATGTTGAACGATATCCTCTTCTGTGCCGTTTCTTGGTAAATGAACATCCTAGTTCACCAAGTCTCGTCGAAGACACCACTCACGGTCAGCATATCAGTTCTGAACGACTTAATCTGAAAAATCCCGACTTGACTGTCGTGTCGGACCGTGAGTTGTTCATTCAAACCTCAACTGAAGGTTTGTCGATCCGGCTTGACTGCCGGGCTTGATCAGGTCTGACTTGACTAAAAAACATCACATTCAAACTTGCTTAAACCCCGCCCATTTCGATCGGGCATTACAGATCCCATCTGACGTGAGTGGCCGGTCTAAGATATACTTGACTTGACCTGCTTAAGGATCGAACTAAGGATTAATTCGGGGATGTCATCCGATTTCCAATGTCCTCCTGACAGGTTCATATTATTGGTTTGATTGATGATAGCAGACTCCAGCATTTTCCTATTGTACAGACAGCTACTATGCTTGTATGTAAACTCTTGTAAGATATCCTATGTCCATATTTTACCAGTGATCAGGAGCACAGAAGGAAGTGCTCGAATTATATGGTTGCAATGTTCAAATAGTGTTTTAGGGTCCTTTTGTCTTCATATTATGCTGTTGTATTACTGTAAAAAAGATATTATATATATGTAAGACATAGGGTTTTGATTAATAATATATTGTTCGTGCATTCTCTGTAACCTGTGGAATGTGGAGGACAGGGCAGAGTAACGACCTGAGGGTAGCTGATCAATGAGTTTCTAGGGGATGGCGTGAGATAAAAGTGCTTAGTTCAGGAAGTCAATGTACGACAGTTTATGAACTCTTCTCAAAGTGCATTTGTGAAACTAGATGCAGCTAGAACCGCGAGGCGCTAGCGAACTGTGTGTTCGTATGTGCGTGTGCGCCTCTTTCTGTTAAAAGCGTTCATACCCAAACCTATGGGAGGGATTTTGACAGAGGGCTTCGAGTCACAGGCAAAGATGCCGTGGCGTTCGCCGGGGGAGTTTTTTGTGACATAGTGTTTAGTGTCCGGTTGGGAATGGGTAAGTGTTACCTTTACTTTAGCCAAAGGGGTGGCTTGTTTTATATCTTGTAAGATGTTCCATTTTATTAACTTTGTCTTTAAACTTGTGTGTGTACTTACCGGGATGTGTTCTGTATCTTTGGCAGACGGTTCTGGATTTCGGGGGGACAAAAGAGTTCCCAGGGAGAGGTGTGGACTTTTGGGGTGACTTGACAATGTTAGTCTGTAAGACTGGATTACTTAGTTAATTTGTTTAGTTATTCTTGTAAATAAACGTTATGTTATGATGCAACTCTCTCATTTTCATTACCTGTTAGAATGGAGAGAAAGAGGTAGAGAGAGAGAGAGAGAGAGAGGCTGTGTATGTAATGGGGTGTGGGGGTCTGCCTTCCGTTTCATGTCCACGCTTACCTTATGAATACATGGGGGTCCTTCCCCCATGTTTATATATATATATATATATATATATATATATATATATATATATATATATATATATATATATATATATATATAATGTTAAATTTAATTATATATATATATATATATATATATATATATATACTTAACTTTGTTTATATATATATATATATATATATATATATATATAATATATATATATATATATATTAACAAAGTTACAGCCACGATGGGAAATTGTTTCAATTCTCCTTCGTGGCTGTAACTTTGTTCGTATAATCATTGCGATTTCAATGTTAACTACTTAATAAAAGTACGTGGTCTCAAGATGGTTAACCTTGACTAAAACAGAAATTTTAAATTACATTGGTGTTTCAGATCTCCCAGAAACCGTTTTTGCATTCATGAACTGATTCGGTTTCATTTTCTATACGTAGGTACTATTAGCATTTAGCCTAACAGTTTGAAAAGCATTCACCTTCACCCTCGACAAGCCATTATTACGAGAGATAAAATTCAGGACATTATGAGAAAACATTAATGCTAGATATAGCAATAAGAATACAGTAATATCTCTAGTGTTCTTGGATGATTTTGCATGTGAGTAACGTGCATTTGTGTTTGTTAGGAGAGGTTATTTATGGCTGATGGTGTGCGGGATGGCGGTTGGGATTCTCGTCTGCTGTACTGCTTCCCATTCCCTCAACACACGAACTTTATTCTTTTGTTATGTTTCGGTCCATAAAAAATGAATTTTGATAAATAAACCATTTAAAATACGATAATAAATGCATGTTAATTTTGCTTAACATTAAGTAGCTTTAGTGAAACTTAGGTTCATTATTCGTATGAGCAAACTTTTGACATTCAAGATTGATAAGTAAATTTTTGTTTCCCAGGAGATAAATAATCTGCTTCGCTGGAATTATGGACTACTACAGTAATGTCCTGATCATCATCTTCTTAATAAAATGTCTGTTTCTCTCGAGATCTCTTTCTTATGGATAGAATAGCAAATTACATTTAGTTTTAGAAAGGGACAGAGCTGAGGGAGGTTTAGTCAATACACATAAGCTGCACGCTATACACACACACATCATATATATATATATATATATATATATATATATATATATATATATATATATATATATATATATATATATATATATATATATATATATATATATATCTATATATATATACACACACATATATATTTATATATATATTATATATATATATATATATATATATATATATATATATATATAATATTATATATATATCTATATATATATATTTATATATATATGTATATATATATATATATATTTATATATATATATATATATAGTAATAATTATATATATATATATATAGTATTATATATATATATCTAGATATCTATATATATATATATATATATATATATATATATATATATATATATATATATATATAGATATAACTGAGGGAGTGGGAAGCAGTGTCAGCACACGAGAATACCAATCGCCATCCCCCAAAACCTCAGCCATAACCTCTCCTGACAAACATTCATTTACATGACTTTCATAGTGCCTCAGTGGTGTGGTTGGTATGGTATTAGCGTCCCACGTCAGTGGTCGCGGGTTCGATTCTCGGCCATTCCATTGAGGAGTGAGAGATGTGTATTTCTGGTGATAGAATTTCACTCTCGACGTGGTTCGGAAGTCACGTAAAGCCGTTAGTCCCGTTGCTGAATAAAAAATGGTTCCATGCAACGTAAAAACACCATATAAACAAACAATACTTCCAGGCAAAATCATTCATGAATACCATTCATATTACTGTATTGTTATTGCTATATCTAGCATTAATATTTACTCATAACAACCTGAATATTATCTCTGCTTATATGGGTAGTATATAAGTGTACATATAAATACAGATATATAAAATTTGTTTCTGATCCAAAAAGAACCAAGAGAGCTAAGCTAAAACATGATTCTGATGGCGGTCACCAACCAAGGTACCGACCACACCCAAAACCGCTTAACTTCACTGATCGGAAACCAGGAGTCGTCTCATCTTAAAAGGTCAATATTAGCACAAACCGACAGTAATTATATAATATAATATATGTATATTATAAAACTTTTTGGTGCGGCTGTGCATAAATTCCGATCGTTTAGGGGAAGGTCCATTATTACGATCAGTATTTATTTGCTTCTGGGTTTTACAAGTCGAGAGTCTTAACCACTCGGCCATATCTATTTACTGATGGAAGCGTCTTGGAACTTCTACTGTATCTAAATGATTACCCCTATTCCGGATAAGAAGGGCACCATGGCCAAATCACATCGCCTTAAATTACAATTATATTACGTCTCCCTAAAATTTATTACTCCCCATACACTTCTGCCACCACCATATCTATTTTCTTAATCAATTCAAGCTTGAAATTCACCTTGTTTTATATTAAAAGCATAGATAGCGTTTCGTGAACGATCGCTATCACAAGCTCTATTCCGGGTAAGGAGGGCACCAAGATAAAATGAAATCGCCTTTAATTGCAATTATATTACGTCTCGCCAAAATATATTACTCCCCAGACACTTTTGCCACCAACACGTCTTTTCGTCATAAAATCTTTCATGAAATCCTCCTGGTGTTCTTTTAAATTCATAGAAAGCATTCACAGACAATCGCAATCCCAAACAGCCTTCCTTCGTCTTACCGATGCGATTTTGTTTTTCATCTCAATATTACGACGTCTAATGTTAGCGAAGATGGCTTGTAATCGCTGCTGTTTTTATGTAATCCATCTTTGCTTTTCATTTCAGTCGGTTTACACTAATATATATATATATATGTGTGTGTGTGTGTGTGTGTACTATCCACTATCAGGGGCTCTTGCTTTTCTGCTGTTATTAATGCATCGTCTTCCTCTCGTTCGAATCAGTACAGTATTATATTAACATATATGGCTATATCTACATCTAATGACAATCTTATGATGTGGCTGCATGTTGTACCATGAGCAAAAGTGACCTAGAAAATGTTGATTATCCAGTTAGTATTTCATTAGACCTATGCGCTTTATTTCCTTTAATCATTTTGTTTTTGTAGATTGCTAAGTTTTAATGTTAGGTTTATTCTGGCAATCGTACAAATGCTTTAATTACTAACCATTATTGTTCAATTTCCTTAATACTTCAATTTAATTACCGGAGGTAGTATGCCTGTAATATTCTCGTAAAGCTGTGTAAACGCGATTATCCTTTTATGGTACAACTCTTTAGGAAATATAATTTATTCTGCTGCATTTTTCTAAAGAAATTCATCCACGGAATTTCTATCTTTCCTTAATCTTTGTTTCATATTTGCTGGGCAGGAAAGCGAAATTAAAAGCTTCTCTGTTGCATAACCTGGTACCAGTTAGGCCTACCCCCATTGCAAATTACGTTATCCTAACGTTAGCATAATGTTACGGCAGAACTACACCCAACGTTGGGGACAAATTAAAAACTAACGTAAAGAATGTATGTTTTTTTTTTTTTTTTTTTTTTTTTTACGTTGGCGCAACTTTAGTTCAGTTACTTAGTTAACCTTGTGGTAACGTTAACAAAAGGTTTGTTCTGTCAATCAACGAACTAAGCAGTAACTATCAGGCAACTTTTATGAATTAATATTAATTATATATAGATATATATATATATTATATAAATAAATAATATATATAACTATTATATATATAAATATATATATATATTAAATAGATATATATAAGAGATATTATTATATTCATATACATATATATATATAATATAATATATATTATAATATATATTATTATATATAATATAATAATATAATAATAAATATAAATAAATAATAAATAATATATATATATTATAATATTATATATATATATATAATAATATATTATATTAATTATAATATATATATACTTAATATATACATTACACACAGTAAAATCATTCCTTCACGTGAATAAATTATATAAATTGTTCTCCCTAATTTTATTCCACAAAGTAGAAAGGTACATATTGAGATGCATATAGTGGCAACTACGTGACAGAGAAAGAGGAACTTCCAAGAACACTATGAGCTTTACCAAGCTCACTCAGCCCCACAGAAAGACAGGGAGTAAGAAGGACACAAGTGCTTTATTTTTAATATATTAATGTGGGGCTTTTAAGGAAAAGGTGAAGGCACTAGTGAAAAGTTTGAATGTGTGTATAGTATAAACAAATAGAGGGGGACTGTTGACAGGGGTATGTAAATCATATGAAGTGTAGTAAAGAAAATATGGGTTGTAGGAGGTTTCAAATAGTTTTGAATAGAATGAGGATAGAAGTAGTGGGCACCATTCCTGATAACTTTGAAGGAGGTGATCGACATTCCATGGAGAGCAGAAAAGTTTTGGTAGCTTAAAAGTGTCAAATGAGCAAATGAAGAACAGAAAGGTTTGGAATGCCAGTGACTGTTTGACTGTATGAGAGGCTAAAAAGATAACAAATGTGATTGAGCTGAAGTTGAAGTTCTTGGGAACATTTGAAGGAAGGTAGTTTAACCTAGAGTCATGAATAGGTTAGGGAGAGGTGTGAGGGGTGAGGAACAGTCATCTGAGATCAAGGGATGGACATGTGAAAAGAACATATCATGAATCACTCCATACAGTTCAGAACATAAGCTATTTAAAATGTGTTTCCATAAAAAGAAATGGAAATACAACTAGATATCATAATCACACAATTTGTATATGAATATGGCATGTAGAACCTTTTTATTATTGAACAACTTAGCCTACAAAATCACTTATTATCTATGATGCCTTACTCCCACTCCAAGGGCAGGAAGACCATGAATTCATTGAAATACCAACGATGATATATAAAATCTACAAAATTATTCATAATTCTGTCCTCAAGGGTAATACATCATTTTTCAATATCTCAGTTAACTATTCCACAGGCGTTTGGACAAATAAATGTATATATAAGGACACTTTTACTGTAACCAATTAAAGAAAATGACTTAACTTATCAAATGCAGTATATAGTAGTACAAGCACTTATCAATTTACACAAGATTCATGAAGAGGGAGCTCCAGTCACAAGCAAGTAAAAAAGTTTATGGGGTTATGTAACATTTCAGGTGTCAGGAAAGAGGCGGATGGAGAGGCCTCGATCTCCTTTGGTTTTGATCTTGACTTCAACTTCTAAGCCTCCTTCCCCATGTGGTGCAAATTTGAGGATGGCAGGAATAGTGCCATCTATCACGATGTCAGCTTCCTTATCTTGTTTGGGCAGAAATCCTTTGGCAACACCTGAAGAAAAAAAATTATATATGAAGTATATGAAGAGAACAATAGTGAGAATAGCAAAACCAAACAAAATTAAAAAATACAATTAATAGATAATGAAAAAGGAAAGGTATAACGAAAGCAATACGAAAATATATAAAGCCAATTTTAGGAATTACAATCATTCAACCCAGACACACATCAACATCCATACCACAACAATCACACAACTCTGACACATATTTAAAGACACAACAATCAAACATCTTAATAAGTAAAAGGGAGTCCAGGGCTCAGGACTATGATGGAGCATTAACTTTAGTTTTCCTGATCCCGCCTTCTGCCTCTCTCAATGTGGAATAGTACATTAAATTCATGATCATAAGCTTAATATGTCTAAATTAATTGTGTAACAAATTAATATTATTACTGATATTAGTATATTAGTACTTGTAACCTGTTTGTCATGATTATGGAGGTGATATCAATTTAAGGACTTTAAGGGATCCGGGTTGCCTGGGGAGTTGCATTATGCAGACGACTTGGTACTAATTGTGGGGAGCTAAAAAGAAATTTATGAAATGAAAGAATAGACTGGAGTCCAAAGGTTTATGAGTGAATAATGTAGGTAAAACTGTTTGGTTATGATCAATGTTGTGGCTGAGGGACCATTGTGGTTATTGGAAAGTGGCCTTGTGCTATGTGCAAGAGGGTTAGTAGCGATCAGTGATGGAAAAATAGTCTAAAATATATTTAAATCTTAAATAATGCACCCCAAAAGTATGCAGATACCACGTACATTATTTTAAAATTGAATGTAATTAATAATAAATGATAAATAAAATAATAAAAACTTGAATCCTTGTAGTCAAGCATCAGACTATTTCCTCTTTCTCTTGATTCCTTCAATGAAAACTCCCCCATCAATTTTTGTGTCATGACCCCTCAGAGGGTCACTGTTTTCTCATCTTTATTTGCAAACACTGAAGCCCAGTTCAGTAACCTGACAAGATAAATTAAACAATGATTAGAGTAGGCTACAAAAAACAGAGATCCACGATTTGCAATATACTAATGAGGGGAGGGTTCAGATAAATCTATGGCAAGGTAAAATGTAGGTACTACATTCCAGAGTATGTATTTGGTAAAACCCTTGAAACGATATCCCATGCAGTATTTAACAGAAACTAATATTAATTTTCCAAAAGGAAAAACTTTAGTCATTGTTGTTAAAGGCTCTATAATGCTGACTTCATTTTAATTGTGAACGGTGTAATTGTATTGGCAACCTGTTTTAGTTTTGTCTTAAACCCTACAAAATAATGTTGTGCATGAGTAAGTAAATGGGTACCCATATAAAAAAAATATGTATACTTACCATTGACCTATAAGGCTTTTCTGAGTGTTTTTTCAAACTGTTCCACTTCCTCTTCAGAAGTCAGAATGGTGGGGAAAAGCTGGTTTAGATTTTCTCTAGGGTCATCATCAAAATTTTTATCTCTGCTTCCAAGATTTCATCTTTAAACTGGGATGACGCCCTCTTAACCTCTTCAATCTCAGATTTTACCAAGTCAGTTTTACTTTCAAGACCTGAAATGTATAATAAACCTAGAATTATAAGAGGGCCATCAAATTAGAAACAGTGCATCTCATTTTATTCTTATCTCCGACGTCCTACTCTACCAGGGAGCTCCCAACTTGGGTATAGGACACGGCAGCACCTGGAGTTGGAAAAGGTGACGACGTTGAGAGATGAGATACAAAAGTTTGCAGGCAAAACAAGGCAAAAATTGGCATAGTCCTTCAACTCATGAAAACAGGTTGGGAAGCCTTTGTTCAGCAGTGGACACCTACAGGCCAATGAAAAAAAAGGCCTCTATAGTCTTTGCTTACTCAAAAAGATGAATCAAATAAAAATGTCAGGGTAGATCCTTTTGAAGGTGAATTTGTAATATTACTATTTTAGCATTTACAGTTACCTTTTTTTACACACTAATATTCATTCTATAGGTATATATATTTCTAACCATTGTTCACTCTCAACAAACAGCACTAACTCTAGCCCATGACAACACACAATCATATACCTTCTGCAATCTCTCCTGAAGGTGAAGTACTTGTAGAAGGACCAACAGAGACAAATCTTTGTGAGGACTGAGTAGTACTTGGTGTTTCAGTAGGACCATCAAGTAGACCAATTTCCTCTGAAATAGATAAATGTTCTCTGCACTATCTATTGTATTTAGCCTTAACTACAAGTGTCCAACTGTGGAGGAGAGGAAAATCATAGGGATAATAAGATGAGAAGATCGAGCAAAGGATAGAAAATATATAGAGCAATTCACTTTTACTTAAAAAAAAAAATGCATAACCATGCCATATATCAAGGTTATTTGCTCCAAACACTAACCCCTATAATAATAATAATAATAATAATAATAATAATAATAATAATAATAATAATAATAATAATAATAATAATATGCTGGAAGTAAACCCTCTTTTAAACAAATTTTATTAAAAGTGATTGCTGCCTCAGCTGCATTAATTTTATAAAGGTTCTTCTAGATTTTTCTAATTATTGTTTTCTCATTGTTGCTTAAACTGGTGAGCAACGCACCAAAGGTTGACATATCTCAATTGGGTAATAGTCAAAACGATTTGACTTTTATTGGTAAAAAATTCCAGTGGGGGTAGTCAAATTTTCGGGCATATCCCGTAGAGTTTATTGAATGTAGAATCAATTTTAAATTTTATTCCTTTTCTATTCTTTTCGTGGGCCGCGACGTTTCGTCTAAATAAACCTCAGACATCCTCTTGGGAGGAGGTGGGTGAAGGACTGAAGTGAGAACATGAACATGAATGGGGGGGATAGGGTAGGATAGGGGTCTCCGTAGAGGTCCCCAGGAAGGAAGGTATAGGTATGGGAGGGATAATAGATTGCTAAAGGAAGGTATTAGTGAGAAAGATTAGTTGAAGTGAGAGGGTGAGTCCGACTGCTTATATTGTGGTGGTGCTGCGGGGGCTTTGTGCCGCTGCCTTTTCATTGGCTAGTGAATGGGGAGCTGCTTTTTGATTGGCTGCCTGGCTGTGGGCTGAAGCCAGCTCCCGAGCGCATGTTCAACAGGCGCGCCGATCTTCTCAGCTGCATAACACCACGCCGGACTTCATTTTGATTGGTCAAAGGCCGTGTGACATCACTGCTGGTATTATTCATGGTATTAATGTCATCTTCGGTGTTATTTTCCTCTTGAATTGGGGCGTTTTTGGGCGACGATATGGTGAAGTTTGCTGTTACTGGAGTGTTCCTTCGCATGCAGGTCGGGAGCAAAAAGGCCTCCTGCATTGTATTCATGGAGGGCTTTTGCTCCTGGATGAGTAACTCCTCCAGAAGGCGCAGACGGCGAGGGTCGGGTGCTCTCCCTATTATCCTGGTGTTGCGGATAATACAGTCGTGGGAAATTTAGCCTTGGCGGGTGATGAGGGCGTGATTCTTGATAGCCCCTTCTTGGGCGGGACAGGAGATTCTCTTCACAAGATGCATGGTAGTCATTCCAATGTACTTCCCAGGACATCCTCAGGCGGAGTATATGTATTGGAATACTACGTTTGTCTGCCTGAGGGGGCCTCCTGATGGCGGTGAGGGGTTATTTTTCATGATTAGGTCTTTTTCCGGTTTTTGTAGTATATTATAAGGTCCATCATCTTGCCTTCTTCGATGAGGAGGATGTTCTCCTTAATGATCATCTTCATCGCCTTCTCCTCCTCGCAATATTGAGAGTGAAAGAAGGCCTTATAATATATCTAATGACTACCATGCGTCTTGCGAAGAGAATCTCCTGTTACACCCAAGAAGGGGCTATCAAGAATCACGAGCTCATCGCCCACCGAGACACAATTTCCCCCGACTATATTATCCTCAACACCAGGATACTAGGGAGAGCACCCGACCCTCGCCGTCTGCGCCTTTTGGAGGCTTTACTCATCCAGGAGCCAAAGCCCTCCATGAATACGACGCAGGAGGCCTTTTCGCTCCCGACTCGCATGTGAAGGAACACTCCAGTAACGGCAAGCTTCACCATATCGCTGCCCGAAAACGTTCCAATTCAAGAGGAAAATAACACCGAAAATGACATTAATACCATGAATAATACCAGCAGTAACATCACGTGGCCTTTGACCAATCAAAATGAAGTCCAGCATGATGTTTTGCAGCTGAGACGATTGGCACGCCTGTTGAGCATGCGCTCGAGAGCTGGCTTCAGCCCGCAGCCAGGCAGCCAATCGAAATGCAGCTCCCATTCACTAGCCAATGAAAAGGCAGCGCCACAATATAAGCAGTCGCACTCACCCTCTCACTTCAGTCCTTCACCCACCTCCGCCCAAGAGGATGTCTGATGTTTATTCAGACGAAACGTTGCGGCCCCACGAAAAGAATAGAAAAGGAATAGAATTTAAAATCGATTTTATATGCAATAAACTCTACGGGATATGTCCAAAAATTTAACTACCCCCACTGGAATATTTTACCAATAAAAGTCCAATCGGTTTGACTATTACCCAATTAAGATATGTCAACCTTCGGTGCGTTGCTCACCAGTTTAAGCAACAATGAGAAAACAATAATTAGAAAAATAGAGAAGAACCTTTATAAAATTAATGCAGCTGAGGCAGCAATCACTTTTAATCAAACATGTTTAAAAGAGGGTTTACTTCCAGCTTATACTAACATAAGACTGCACGACCCCACAGCGAGGCTAGAAGACAGGACCAGGAGCTTCAGGAAATCCCTCAGCTCTGATTATGAGGACCCCGATGTTGACCAACCAAATGAGAACCAACCCACCGATAGTGACAACCTTCCCGATGCAGAATTAGCCGCCAACGATGACATTGATGCCTGCCTTACCCGCCTCCGAGATGAAGATAAGAAAAAACGCATAAAGGGTGTCATGCAAAAGCTGATCTCTCTCAACGGCGGGAACCTGAGAGTCCCACAGCGCACTCAAGGCTACATCAATCTTACTGACTTCCAACCTTCTCCCAACCAAGATGCTCTGCTTAGACTAGGGCTTAACTGTCACTTCATGTCTAAGCCTAAGCAACACTAAAAAAGACTTGAGATCGAACTCCTGCTCGACTCCATCCAACAGCTCAAGATGCGGAATATTGTCCCGCCGAACAACAGACGCCCTCCAGCCCCTCCTGCTCGCCGATAGCAGTCACCCATCCTGGCACTGACCACACCCAAAGAAGCTTAACCT
>NC_061091.1:70308052-70430552 GCF_015104395.2 Macrobrachium nipponense | reverse complement strand
TATATATATATATATATATATATATATATATATATATATATAGATATATATATACATATGTGTGTGGTGTGTGTGTGTGTTAACAGTTACAGCCACGATGGGAAATTGTTTCAGTTCTCCTTCGTGGCTGTAACTTCGTATAATCATCGCGATTTCAGTGTTAACTACTAAATAAAAGTACGTGGTCTCAAGATGGTTAATCTTGACTAAAACAGAAATATTTAATTACAGTGGTGTTTCAGATCTCCCAGAAACCGTTTTTGCATTCATGAACTGATTCGGTTTCATTTTCTATACGTAGGTACTATTAGCATTTAGCCTAACAGTTTGAAAAGCATTCACCTTCACCCTCGACAAGCCATTATTACAAGAGATAAAATTCAGGACATTATGAGAAAACATTAATGCTAGATATAGCAATAAGATTACAGTAATATCTCTAGTTTTCTTGGATGATTTTGCATGGGAGTAACGTGCATTTGTGTTTGTTAGGAGAGGTTATTTATGGCTGATGGTGTGCGGGATGGCGGTTGGGATTCTCGTCTGCTGTACTGCTTCCCATTCCCTCAACACACGAACTTTATTCTTTTGTTATTTTTCGGTCCATGAAAAATGAATTTTGATAAATAAACCATTTAAATTACGATAATAAATGCATGTTATTTTCGCTTAACATTAATTAAGTAGCTTTAGTGAAACTTTAGGATCATTATTCGTCGAGCAAACTTTTGACATTCAAGATTGATAAGTAAATTTTTGTTTCCCAGGAGATAAATAATCTGCTTCGCTGGAATTATGGACTACTACAGTAATGTCCTGATCATCATCTTCTGAATAAAATGTCTGTTTCTCTCGAGATCTCTCTCTTATGGATAGAATAGCAAATTACTTTTAGTTTTAGAAAGGGACAGAGCTGAGGGAGGTTTTAGTCAATACACAAAAGCTGCACGCCATACACCCACACAGACACACACACACACACACACACACACACACACACACACACACACACACATATATATATAGATATATATATATATATATATATATATAACTGAGGGAGTGGGAAGCAGTGTCAGCAGACGAGAATACCAATCGCCATCCCCCACAACCTCAGCCATAACTTCCCCTAACAAACATTCATTTACATTACTTTCATAGTGCCTCAGCGGTGTGGTTGGTATGGTATTAGCGTCCCACTTCAGTGGTCGCGGGTTCAAATCTCGGCCATTCCACTGAGGAGTGAGAGATGTGTATTTGTGGTGATAGAAGTTCACTCTCGACGTGGTTCGGAAGTCACGTAAAGCCGTTGGTTCCATTGCTGAATAACCAATGGTTCCATGCAACGTAAAAACACCATATAAACAAACAATACGTCCAGGCAAAATCATTCATGAATACTATACATATTTCTGTATTGTTATTGCTATATCTAGCATTAGCATTTACTCATAGTATATAAATGTATATATAAATACAGATATATAAAAAATTTTTCTGATCCAAGAAAGAACCAGAAGGAGAGCTAAAACACGATTCTGATGGCGGTCACCCATCCAGGGTACCGATCACACTCAAGGCAGCTTAACTTCACTGATCGGAAACCAGGAGTCGTCTCATCTTAAAAGGTCAATATTAGCACAAACCGACAGTAATTATATAATATATAATGATATTATAAAACTTTTTGGTGCGGCTGTGCATAAACTCCGATCGTATAGGGGAAGTCCTTATACGATCAATATTTATTTGCTTCTGGGGTTTGCAAGTCGAGAGTCTTAACCACTCGGCCATATCTATTTACTGAAGGAAGCTTCTTGGAACTTCTACTCTATATAAATGATTACCCCCTATTCCGGATAAGAAGGGCACCATGGCCAAATCACATCGCCTTAGATTACAAATATATTACGTCTCCCTAAAATTTATTACTCCCCGTACATTTCTGCCACCAGTATATCTATTTTCTTAATCAAATCACGCTTGAAATCCACCTTGTTTTATATTAAAAGCATAGATAGCGTTTCGTGAACGATCGCTATCACTAGCCCTATTCCGGGTAAGGAGGGCACCAAGATAAAATGAAATCGCCTTTAATTGCAATTATATTAAGTCTCGCCAAAATATATTACTCCCCAGACACTTCTGCCACCAACACATGTCTTTTCGTCATAAAATCTTTCATGAAATCCTCCTGGTATTCTTTTAAACTCATAGAAAGCATTCACAGACAATCGCAATCCCAAGCAGCCTTCCATCGTCTTAGCGATGCGATTTTGTTTTTCATCTCAACATTACGACGTCTAATATTAGCGAAGATGGCTTGTAATCGCTGCTGTTTTTATGTAATCCATCTTTGCTTTTCACTTCAGTCGGTTTACACTATAATATATATATATATATATATATATATATATATATATATATATATATATGTGTGTGTGTGTGTGTGTGTGTGTGTGTGTGTGTGTGTGTGTGTGTCAGTACTATCCACCCATCCGTTTCGAATCTAGACTCAGGTAGCCTAGTGCTATCAGGGGCTCTTGCTTTTCTGCTGTTATTAATGCATTGTCTTGCTCTCGTTCTAATCAGTACATTTTTATATTAACATATATGGCTATATCTACATCTAATGACAATCTCATGATGTGGCTGCATGTTGTACCATGAGCAAAAGTGACCTAGAAAATGTTGATTACCCAGTTAGTATTTCATTAGACTTATGCGCCTTATTTCCTTTAATCATTTTGTTTTTGTAGATTGCTAAGTTTTAATGTTAGGTTTATTCTGGCAATCGTACAAATGTTTTCATTATTAACCATTATTGTTCAATTTCCTAAATGCTTTAATTTAATTACCGGAGGTAGTATGCCTGTAATATTCTCGTAAAGCTGTGTAAACGTGATTATCCTTTTATGGTACAACTCTTTAGGAAGTATAGTTTATTCTGCTGCATTTTTCTTAAGAAATTCATCCACGGAATTTCTATCTTTTCTTAATCTTTGTTTCATATTTGCTGGGCAGGAAAGCGAAATTAAAAGCTTCTCTGTTGCATAACCTGGTACCAGTTAGGCCTACCCCCATTGCAAATTGCGTTATCCTAACGTTAGCATAATGTTACGGCAGAACGACACCCAACGTCGGGGACAAACTAAAAACTAACGTTAAAAACGTATGTTTTGTTTTTTTTTTTAACTTTAGTTCAGTTACTTAGTTAACCTTGTGGTAACGTTAACAAAAGGTTAGTTCTGTCAATCAACGAACCAAGCAGTAACTATCAGGCAACTATGTAGTATATATACATATATATATATATTATATATATATATATATATATATATATATATTATATATATATATATCTATATATATATACATGTCAGATGAAGAGGGCTATAATTAATAATATTTTTAATATGCCATTGTGATGTGCTGTGACTTTTTTAGAATGCGCACATAGAGACAAGATTCCGAAGCAATGACCTGAGAAAGCTGATAAATCATTTCTGGGATGGAGTGATATGAATATGTTTGTTTAAGAGGGTCAATGTTCGTGGGTTCACGAGGTCTTGTTCAAAGTGCCTTTGAAAACTGGCTGTAACCAGTTTATAGAGGCGTTACCGAAGAGCGTGAGTTCATATGTATGTGTACTAACTATGTCCGTTGATAATGACTTGGCTTAGCCGAATCTAAGGGAGACAGCTACGGGGGAGAAAGGCAGAATGCTGGGATAGCTCTGCGAAAGTTTTAATTATTTCTGTGTGGTTTTCCAGGTTGTAATGGTTAAGTGTTGTATTACTTTAGCCAAAGGGATGGCTTGTTGTCTGTTTGGCATTTTGTAAAGATGTTCTGTTTAATCTTTGACTTTGTCTTTACAATTGTGTGTGCTTACGAGTATCTTCTCGTGTCTTTTAAACAGGCGGTTCTAGTGAGGGGGACAGAGGGTCCGGTGTGGAGGGAAATATGATATTTTGGAGAAGAGATTGGTTTGACTAATTACTGATTGAGACATTTAAATACTGGGGGGTTATCTGAGTGATTTGTCTGTGAAACTTGAATTATTATCTTTTCATTGTTGATCCTGTAAGAATTTGGATTATTCAACTAATGCTATACTTTAAATAAATGTTATATTTTTTTTTTAACTCCGTCTCTGATTTGATGACCTTATGGAATGGAGAGAGAGAGAGAGAGAGAGAGAGAGAGAGATTGTGTGTAACCAATTCGCCTTGACGCTCAGGTTTAACGCATACCAACTATTAGGGTTTGGTTCATAATCCCCTAATAGTTTGGTTCATAATCCCGAATCTTAAAATCCTGAATGTCAAAATCCCGAAACTTAAAATCCTGAATGTATTAAAATCCTGAATTATCAGAATCCCGAAATTTAGATTCCCGAAAGATCAGAATCCCGAAAACTATAGCCATTCTCTATTCCTTAAGTTTTTTTTCTCTCTTTTTTTTATTCTTTCTTTTCCCTCTCTTTATTTCTCTCTCTCTCTCTTTTTTGTGTAATTCCCCATCTATCTAGGTGGTTTACAGTATATTTTATAATTTCAATTACATACCCCTTACACACCCTGCACAAATTTTACTTAGTATTTGTTATTCGTTCTATCTTCTTATTCAGTATTTTAATGAATATGGCTTTATTTTATTACTTTTTTTTTGTAGGCCATTGCCAGCTCATCTCTCTCTCTCTCTCGTCTCTCTCTCTCAACTCTCTCTCTCTCTCTCTCTCTCTCTTTTCATATATTCGTTTGTCTGAAATTACCAGTAATTTTCCCATATGCAAGGAAACCAGGGATTTGTCCGACATCATTAAAGGATTAACTTTGTGGGGAAACTTAAAACAAAAAAGAAAAAGAAGAAATACCTTATTTCAACACCTTTACAAAACAGTATTTGAATCATTGAGAATACATTAAAACATTTAAAACTAGAATATGGAAATATTTTAAAATGAAAATATGACAATAGCCCGAAGATAGTTCATAAGATCTGGTCGGTTTTCACGATCGTTAACTATATTTTGTATCCTTTCTTCACGACGGATAACACATTTTTTTCTTTTTGGACAAGACTCGCCTCGCAGAATGCGTTCACATTCATTCATTACATGCCGCTGCTCTTTTTGAAACTCACCAATTATGCGATAAACGCCGACATGCGCATTGGCTACTAAATTTTCCCATAGCTTGTGCCATGCTTCGACATTGTTCTGGGTACGAGGAAATCCACTTTGGAAGCATTCATACAGAGACCACAAATTTGGTGGAAACAATGGAGGCGATCGAACAGCTAAACCGTTGCGCAGATATTTTCTTATTCTGCCATGCACATAATTAGTTTCAAACCAATCGACAACTTCATGAGCTTCATCAGGCAGATGCAGTTTCAGTTCATCGATAGCTCCTGGTATTTCAGCAGATGGAAGGAATGCTTATGCAAACAAATGACATAGTTTTAGACTGAAATTTTCGTCGTTACCATATCGTATAGCCAATCCACTTGGCTGAAGTCTGCGCCAAATGCACTGGCCAAAGTGGAAAAAACATACTTTATTGGTAACCGCTTCAAATTCACTTTTTGTGGCTTTGATTACAGTTAACTCTTGATCTGTCATTAATTCGAGGGTTTAAACACAATCCATTCTCGTCTGCAAAGTCTACCAAATCTTCAAATAACCGTTTATAAAGTGACTCACTTTTTCCTGTCATTAGAATATATACTAGCGGATATGTTCTAGAGGTATCTGAGCAAACAGGGGCATGAATTGTGTAAAGTTGATAAAAAATTGTGGGGACAGTTTTGAAGGTTCCGTCCATGATCCACATTGAAGCATGTGCTAGTTTCTCTACACTAGCTTTAGTGGTAAACATTAGAAGTCTCTCTCCTTCTAGAGTCGAATCCTTCACTAAAAACAATTCAGCATTTAATGTTTTTTGTAGCACCAGAGGAACTTCTATATCAATAACAGTCTTTGGTTCTGGAAGATGAGCTTGCCGAATTCTTTTAATCTTTTGACGAAGTGCATTTTTTCATGGCAAACATGGAATAATTTCCGGGTTAGCAGTGGTTGTACACGATTGTATAATCTGACATGGGGCATCTTTTGTGTTTTTAGCTTGGTTTTGTACTTCACCTATGATCTTCGAAACGTTCGCTGCACTTGCATTGGGTGATTGGTTGTGGTCTACAGTTTTTTTTTAAGAATATGTTGTCCATTTGAAAATATGGTTATTGCTCGGCCTTTGCAATTAAGCAGTTTCCTACTTTCACAACACCAGTAGTATCTATTGTTTCAACTTTTCTCTTTCACCATCAAATAGCCATGTGCATTTAACTTATTAAAACCTTTTGCGAAGGAACAATTTCACAGATCTCTTCCATTGTTGTTATGGGCTTTACGCTTTTAGTATTTTGTAGACCACAATGGAGAAGTGACTTTATGATAACACAGGAACAGACTAAACTAAAAGACATCGTTACAGGAAGCCTAAAATGGTAGTTGCCCCAAGCTCGTACAAGAGAGGGAGAGAAAGGGGGTTAAGACAAATGGATAATTTACTGGGATTATGATAATTCGGGATTTTAAGATTCGGGATTTTGATAATTCAGGATTTTAATTCATTCGGGATTTTAAGTTTAGGGATTTTGACATTCGGGATTTTAAGTTCGGGATTTTGATCGGAACCCCAACTATTAAATACCTTCGCTGGTAATAGGTGTCAGCGGACAGGATAACATACATATATATACATATATATATATATACTATATATATATAATATATTATATATATATATATATATATATATATATATATATATTACACAGTAAAATCATTCCTTCACATGAATAAATTATTATTTAAATTGTTCTCCCTAATTTTATTCCACAAAGTAGAAAGGTACATATTGAGACGCATATAGTGGCAACTACAGGACAGAGAAAGAGGAACTTCCAAGAACACTATATGCTGTACCAAGCTCACTCAGCCCCACAGAAAGACAGGGAGTAAGAAGGACACAAGTGCTTTATTTTTAATATATTAATGTGGGGCTTTTAAGGAAAAGGTGAAGGCACTAGTGAAAAGGTTGAATGTGTGTATAGTATAAACAAATAGAGGGGGACTGTTGACAGGGGTAAATCATATGAAGTGTAGTAAAGAAAATATGGGTTGTAGAAGGTTTCAAATAGTTTTGAATAGAATGAGGATAGAAGTAGTGGGCACCATTCCTGATAACTTTGAAGGAGGTGATCGACATTCCATGGAGAGCAGAAAAGTTTTGGGAGCTTAAAAGTGTCAAATGAGCAAATGAAGAATAGAAAGGTTTGGAATGCCAGTGACTGTTTGACTGTATGAGAGGCTAAAAAGATAACAAATGTGATTGAGCTGAAGTTCTTGGGAACTTGTGAAGGAAGGTAGTTTAACCTAGAGTTATGAATAGGTTAGGGAGAGGTGTGAGGGGTGAGGAACAGTCATCTGAGATCAAGGGATGGACATGTGGAAAGAACATATGATGAATCACTCCATACAGTTCAGAACATAACTATTTAAAATGTGTTTCCATAAAAAGAAATGGAAATACAACTAGATATCATAATCACACAATTTGTATATGAATATGGCATGTAGAACCTTTTTATTATTGCACACCTTAGCCTACAAAATCACTTATTATCTATGATGCCTTACTCCCACTCCAAGGGCAGGAAGACCATGAATTCATTGAAATACCAACGATGATATATAAAGTCTACAAATTTATTCATAATTCTGTCCAAAGGGTAATACATCATTTTTCAATACCTCACTTAACTATTCCACAGGCGTTTGGACAAATAAATTTGTATGAGGACACTTTTACTGTAGCCAATTAAAGAAAATTACTTAACTTATAAAATGCAGTATATAGTAGTACAAGCACTTATCAATTTACACAAGAATTCATGAAGAGGGAACACAAGCATGTAAAACAGTTTATGGGGTTATGTAACATTTTAGGTGTCAGAAAAGAGGCGGATGGAGAGGCCTCGATCTCCTTTGGTTTTGATCTTGACTTCAACTTCTAAGCCTCCTTCCCCATGTGGTGCAAATTTGAGGATGGCAGGAATAGTGCCATCTATCACGATGTCAGCTTCCTTATCTTGTTTGGGCAGAAATCCTTTGGCAACACCTGAAGAAAAAAAATTATATATGAAGTATATGAAGAGAACAATAGTGAGAATAGCAAAAACTAAAAAAAATTAAAAAATACAATTAATAAATAATGAAAAAGGAAAAGTATAAGGAAAGCAATACGAAAATATATAAAGCCAATTTTAGGAATTACAATCATTCAACCCAGACACACATCAACATCCATACCACAACAATCACACAACTCTGACACATATTTACAGACACAACAATCAAACATCTTAATAAGTAAAAGGGAGTCCAGGGCTCAGGACTATGATGGAGAATTAAACTTTAGTTTTCTGATCCCCACCTTCTGCCTCTCTCAGTGTGGAATAGTACATTAAATTCATGATCATAAGCTTAATATGTCTTAATTATTTGTGTAACAAATTAATATTATTAATGATATTAGTATATTAGTACTTGTAACCTGTTTGTCATGATTATGGATGTGATATCAATTTAAGGACTTTAAGGGATCCGGGTTGCCTGGGGAGTTGCATTATGCAGACGACTTGGTATTAATTGTGGGGAGCATGAATAAGTAAATGGGTACCCATATAAAAAGAATATGTATACTTACCACTGACCTTATATAAGGCTTTTCTGAGTGTTTTTTCAAACTGTTCCACTTCCTCTTCAGAAGTCAGAATGGTGGGGAAAAGCTGGTTTAGATTTTCTCTAGGGTCATCATCAAAATTTTTATCTCTACTTCCAAGATTTCATCTTTAAACTGGGATGACGCCCTCTTAACCTCTTCAGTCGCAGATTTTACCTAGTCAGTTTTACTTTCAAGACCTGAAATGTATAATAAGCCTTGAATTATAAGAGGGCCATCAAATTAGAAACAGTGCATCTCATTTTATTCTTATCTCCGACGTCCTACTGTACCAGGGAGCTCCCAACTAGGGGATAGGACACGGCAGCAACTGGAGTTGGAAAAGGTGACAAGACATTGAGAGATGAGATACAAAACTTTGCAGGCAAAACAAGGCAAAAACTGGCACAGTCCTTCAACTCATGAAAACAGGTTGGGAAGCCTTTGTTCAAAAGTGGACACCTACAGGCCAATGAAAAAAAAGGCCTCTATAGTCTTTGCTTACTCAAAAATATGAATCAAATAAAAATGTCAGGGTAGATCCTCTTGAAGGTGAATTTGTAATATTACTTACTATCTTAGCATTTACAGTTACCTTTTTTTACACACTAATATTCATTCTATAGGTATATATATTTCTAACCATTGTTCACTCTCAACAAAGAGCACTAACTCTAGCCCATGACAACACACAATCATATACCTTCTGCAATCTCTCTTGAAGGTGAAGTACTTGTAGAAGGACCAACAGAGACAAATCTTTGTGAGGACTGAGTAGTACTTGGTGTTTCAGTTAGTTGGACCATCCAAGTAGACCAATTTCCTCTGAAATAAATAAATGTTCTCTGCACTATCTATTGTATTTAGCCTCAACTACAAGTGTCCAACTGTGGAGGAGAGGAAAATCATAGAGATGATAAGATGAGAAGATCGAGCAAAGGATAGAAGATATATAGAGCAATTCACTTTTACTATAAGAAAAATGCATAACCATACCATATACCAAGGTTATTTGCTCCAAACACTAACCTCTATAATAATAATAATAATAATAATAATAATAATAATAATAATAATAATAATAATAATAATGATAAGAATGATAATGTTCTGGAAGTAAACCCTCTTTTAAACATGTTTGATTAAAAGTGATTGCTGCCTCAGCTGCATTAATTTTATAAAGGTTCTTCTCTATTTTTCTAATTATTGTTTTCTCATTGTTGCTTAAACTGGTGAGCAACGCACCGAAGGTTGACATATCTCAATTGGGTAATAGTCAAAACGATTGGACTTTTATTGGTAAAAATTCCAGTGGGGGTAGTCAAATTTTCGTGCATATCCCATAGAGTTTATTGCTTGTAGAATTGATGTTAAATTCTATTCTTTTCGTGGGGCCGCGACGTTTCGTCTGAATAAACCTCAGACATCCTCGTGGGCGGAGGTGGGTGAAGGACTGAAGTGAGAGGGTGAGTCCGACTGCTTATATTGTGGCGCTGCCTTTTCATTGGTTAGTGAATAGGGAGCTGCTTTTTGATTGGCTGCCTGGCTGCGGGCTGAAGCCAGCTCCTGAGTGCATGCTCAACAGGCGCGCCGATATTCTCAGCTGTATAACATCACGGCGGACTTCATTTTGATTGGTCAAAGAACGTGTGACATCACTGCTGGTATTATTCATGGTATTAATGTCATCTTTGGTTTTATTTTCCTCTTGAATTGGGGCATTTTTGGGCGGCGATATGGCGAAGTTTGCTGTTACTGGAGTGTTCCTTTGCATGCAGATCGGGAGCAAAAAGGCCTCCTGTGTCGTATTCATGGAGGGCTTTTTCTCCTGAATGAGTAACGCCTCCAGAAGGCGCAGACGCTCTCCATATTATCCTGGTGTTGCGGATAATACAGTCACGGGAAATTGTGCCTCGGTGGGTGATGAGGGCGTGATTCTTGATAGCCCCTTCTTGGGCGTGACAGGAGATTCTCTTCGCAAGATGAATGGTAGTCATTCCAATGTGCTTCCCAGAACATCCTCGGGCAGGGCATATGTATTGGTATACTACGTTTGTCTGCTTGAGGGGGTCTCCTGATGGCGGTGAGGGGTTATTTTTCATGATTAGGTCTCTTGTTTTCCAGTTTTTGTAGTATATTATAAGGTCCACCATCTTGCCTTCTTCGATGGGGAGGAAGTTCTCCTTAATGATCTTCTTCATCGCCTTCTCCTCCTCATGGTATTCAGATGGCATGAAGGCCTTATAATATATCTTGATGACTACCATGCGTCTTGTGAAGAGAATCTCGTGTCACGCCCAAGAAGGGGCTATCAAGAATCACGCCCTCATCGCCCACCGAGACACAATTCCCCGCGACTGTATTATCTGCAACACCAGGATAATAGGGAGAGCACCCGACCCTCGCCGTCTGCGCCTTCTGGAGGCTTTACTCATCCAAGAGCGAAAGCCCACCATGAATACGACACAGGAGGCCTTTTTGCTCCCAACCTGCATGCGAAGAGTGCTCCAGTAACGGCAAACTTCACCATATCGCCGCCCGAAAATGCCCCAATTCAAGAGGAAAACAACACCGAAGATGACATTAATACCATGAATAATACCAGCAGTGACATCACGCGGCCTTTGACCAATCAAAATGAAGCCTGGTGTGATGTTATGCAGCTGAGAAGATCGGCGCGCCTGTTGAGCATGTGCTCGAGAGCTGACTTCTGCCTGTAGCCAATCAAAAGGCAGCTCACCATTCACTAGCCAATGGAAAGGCAGCGGCACGAAGCCCCCGCTGCACCGCCACAATAAAAGTAGTCAGACTCACCCTCTCACTTCACTCCTTCACCCACCTCCGCCCAAGAGGATGTCTGAGGTTTATTCAGACGAAACATCGCGGCCCCACGAAAAGAATAGAATTTAACATCAATTCTACAAGCAATAAACTCTATGGGATATGCACGAAAATTTGACTACCCCCACTGGAATTTTTACCAATAAAAGTCCAATCGTTTTGACTATTACCCAATTGAGATATGTCAACCTTCGGTGCGTTGCTCACCAGTTTAAGTAACAATGAGAAAACAATAATTAGATAAATAGAGAAGAACCTATAAAATTAATGCAGCTGAGGCAGCAATCACTTTTAATAAAACATATACTAACCTAAGACTGCACGACCCCTCAGCGAGGCTAGAAGACGGAACCAGGAGCTTCAGGAAATCCCTCATACAACGGCAATTATGGGAGAAGACTTCCGAACTAAGGAAACTTCACGAGGACGATGCTCGACTGTGGCGTGAATGGACGAACGCACGGACATTAGCAAGCAGCCCGAGCAACAGAAATGTAAATGAGGAACCCGAAGCAGACCCCCCTTGACCCCTCCGGAACGGTTCCCTCAGCCCTGATTATGATGACCCCGATGTAGACCAATCGAATGAGAACCAAACCACCGATAGTGACAACCTCCCGATGCAGAATTAGCCGCCAATGATGACATTGATGCCTGCCTTACCCGCCTCCGAGATGAAGATATGAAAAAACGCATAACGGGTGTCATGCAAAAGCTGATCTCTCTCAATGGCGGCAAGCTGCGAGTCCCACAGCTCACTCAAGGCTACATCAATCTTACTGACTTCCAACCTTCTCCCAACCAAGATGCTCTGCTTAGACTAGGGCTTAACTGTCACTTCATGTCTAAGCCTAAGCAACACGAAAAAAGACTTGAGATCAAACTCCTGCTCGACTCCATCCAACAGCTCAAGATGCGGAATATTGTCCGAACAACAGACGCCCTCCAGCCCCTCCTGCTCGCCGATAGCAGTCACCCATCCAGGTACTGACCACACCCAAAGCAGCTTAACCTCACTGATCGTAAGCCAGGAGTCGTCTCCTCTAGACCATATATATATATATATATATATATATATTATATATATATATAATATATATTATATATATATATATATATATATATATATATATATATATATATATATATATATATATATATACATAGGCACACACACACACATATAAGCGAATATCACTGGGAAATGATAGTCAGAAATCCACGAATGTTACAAACAATGTTGATTTTATAAACAAAGTGAATAATTTAAATATGAATTTTGATTTTAATATGGTTAGTTTTGATGTTGTCTCTTTATTTACACAAGTGCCTGTAGATGATTTACTTGAATATTTGGAGGATGAATTAAAACGTCATGACATTCCCTTAACTTTAGGAAAACTCATTAGTCTTATAAGGTTATGTATCAAAGATAGTAAATTTTGTTTTAATGGGGAATTTTTTGTACAAAAGTTGGGCATGGCTATGGGCAATCCCTTATCTCCTGTTCTTAGCAATATTTACATGAAATTTTTTGAGACAAAAAACTCTTACCAAGATTTTACCCCACCCCAAATAGTTATATGGTTTAGGTACTGTGGATGATATTTCCTGTATTTGGTCAGTTCACGAAAATCTCCAGGAAATCCTAAATAATCTCGAGGTAATTGTTAATTTTAATTTTTTTTTATGTAACTGTCCATAGAAATGATAGAAATTTCACCTTTTCAGTGTTTCGGAAATCAACTAACATTGCCTCTTTTGTTCATTACTACTCCAATCACCATCAAAATGTTAAATTCTCTGTTTTTTCTGGGATGTTCCTAAGGGCTTTACGGGTCTGTAGCCCGCAGTTTATTGACGCTGTGATTAAAACTATTTATGATATTGCATTGAAACTTAAATACCCAAGGACTTTTGTAGATGTGGCCTGGAAAAAGAGCTAGAAAAACATTTTATTCAACTAATGACAAACTTGAATTTAGTAAGCATAACATTCTAAAATTACCCTATGATGAAAGGTTTTTAGATATTCCTAGAATTTTAAAGCTTTTTAATATAAAGGTTGTTTTCAGTAATATTAATGTCAAGAGTTTAGTAATCAAAAATTCTCCTAAAGATTTTCCAGGCTGCTTATATGAAATTCCTTGCAAAAAGTGTGATAAAGTCTATTACGGACAGGCCGGTAAATCTCTTTCACAACGTCTCAAACAGCACCAATACTCTGTGAGAACTGGGCAAATATCGAACGCATAATTCGTACATCTGAGAGATTTAGATCATCCTATTAACTGAAGTCCACAAGAGCCTTACTCCATGTAATCACACAGTTAAAGGGAATATCATTGAATCTTGTTTCATCAAGTCAAATAATGGAAATGTTCTAAATTTAAGTCTCGGTTTATTCAGTTTTTACATGTTTTGGACTGTACGGATACTTTGTAGTTTCGGTTAGGGTTAGAACTGTTTAGGTTTGTGACCATGTGATATCCGATAATCCTGGATTATCTCTTATTTTTAACTTTTGGAAAATTAACCATCTAGTATTCATGATCTTGTTGTGTACCTGAGACCTTTCTCTCCAATTGTATTTCATTCGTTCCTTGACAATGTCTTAGTAAAGACAAAAGTGCTTGGATTTCTGACTATCATTTTCCTGTGGTATTTGCTTATTTAATGAAGTCACGTGTATCTACTGTGATTTATAAGCACATATATATATATATATATATATATATATATATATATATATATTATATATATATATATATATATAAGAGGCCATAAAAACACAATAATTTGAACATTGCAACTATATACTTCGAGCACTGGTAAAACATGAACATGGGATATCTTACAAGAGTTTATATACAAGTATATGTAGGTGTGGCAGTAAGTCTCAATTGGTGACCCAGGAAAGATAGGATTAGAATATTCCCTGGTGATTTCTGGCCTCATTAACTCTCGTCCGGTGGTCGGATGTTCTTTGACACCTGCTTGAGGATTAGCTCCTCGTTGGACGAGTGATTTTCACGCTCTGCTGCCAATCCGGTAGTCTGAAGTTCGATTCCCGGCTCGGCCACGCGGAAGAAGGCGAATTTATTTCTGGTGATAGAAATTCATTTCTCTGTATAATGTGGTTCGGATCCCACAATATACTCTAGGTCCCATTGCTAGCCCTTAAATGCCGAAGTGGTATTTTAAAAATCGTCTCCTGTATGCCGGCGGCGTTCGCGAGTGAGCGCCGAAGCGGAAGAAATGTTTTTTTCAAAAAATCACAGCACGCTTAGTTTTTAAGATTAAGAGTTCGTTTTTGGCTCCTTTATTTTTGTCATTGCCTGAAGTTTAGTATGCAACCATCAGAAATGAAAAAAGTATCACTATCATATATAAATATTGGGAAATATGACAGAGCGAAAAAAAATTTCATATATAATTGTATACAAATTGCGCTGTGAGCCAAACAGTTAAAGCTAACGAGTTAATTTTTTTTCGTTGTATTGTACATTAAATTGAAATCCTTTTGGTATATAACACATTGTAAAACGATCAAGGCAACACAGAGAAAATATTATCACAAAATGATGCATGAATTCGTAACGCTCGGACGTAAAAAAAAACTGTTTTCAAAAATTCACCATAAATCGAAATATTGTGCTAGAGACTTCCCGTTTGTTGCAAAATGAAATTAATTGATTGAATATTACTAGACTGTAAAAGTTGTAGCTTACAATTGCAGTTAAAGTTCACCGAAGGACGATTTTTTTCTATTTATCGTTATTTATATGAAAATATTTCAAAACTGATAAAAGTTGTTTTTTGTTGTATTCTACATGAAATTGCGCAATTTTCATATATAAAACTTTATGTAACGGCTGATTTAAAATGGTGCAAACATTACGACAATCGGACGAAAAAATTTATTTTTTCGGAAGAGTTACCGCGCGGACGTAAGGAAAACGTTTATTTCATAAATTCACCATAAATCGAATTATTGTGTTAGAGGCTTCCAATTTGTTGCATAATAAAGTTAAATGATTGAATATTATTAGAATGTAATAGTTTTAGCTTACTATTGCGTTTTTCGACCATTTCGGTCAAGTCAAAGTTGACCGAAGGTAGAAATTTTTGCACATCGATATTTATAGGAAAATATTTCAGAACTGATAAAAGCTATAACCATGGGTTTTTATTGTTGTATTCTACATGAAATTGCGCACGTTTTCATATATAAAACTTTATGTAACGACTAATTTAAAATGGTGCAAACGTTACGAAAATCGGACGAAAAAATTTCTGATTTTTTCGGAAGAGTTACCGCGCGGACATAAGGAAAATGTTTTTTTTTTTTCATAAATTCACCATAAAATGAAATATTGTGCTGGAGACTTCCAATTTTTTGCAAAATAAAGGTAAATGATTGAATATTACTAGAATGTAAGAGTTTTAGCTTACAATTGCGTTTTTTTACCATTTCGGTCGAGTCAAATTTGACCGAAGGTTGATATTTTGGCACTTATCGTTATTTATATGAAAATATTTCAAAACTGACAAAAGCTACAACCATGAGTTGTTTGTTGTTGTATTCTACATGAAATTGCGCACATTTTCATATATAATACTCCATGTAGTGGCTAATATAAAATGGTACAAAAATTATGTCAAAGTGACGAAATAATTTCTGAGATGTGTCGCTGATGCTTTTTAGTGCGAGAAGAAAGAAATTCGCGCTTGCGCGCCTGGGTAACGATTGTAAACAAAATAACGCCTTGATCCGTGAGCTCCCAGCATCCCCCAAGGCGCTTGATTGAAAAGTTTTCGCCTAGTAGGCCTATAACTATTTTTCCGCGAATTTTTAAAAAAAACTTTTTTATATCGACATACCATACGTCCAATCGGCACCCAACAGACAATTTATATCGACGTTTAATACATACAATCGGCGTTAAAGGGCTAGGTGACCAACTGGTTCCTAGCCACGTCAAAATATCTAACCCTTCGGGCCAGCACTATAGTCCGACAGATCTAAAATGATAGATTGTTTACTTCCTTGAGAAAAACTGTTGCCAGTTCTCTCTTAACCTTTAAATCGTCCCCTTCTTAAGTCCTCAGCCATCTCCCAGGGAGGCAATATTCGGGACAGTACCTAATGAAACTGACCGTATAAATCCTAATCCGTAAACTCGATCCCTATTCTATTTGGTTATTACTTTTGAGACTATTTATTGTTATATTTGTTATGACTTATACCCTTAAATTTTGCATATTATATTACATATTTTATATAATGATCTTTTTCATTAAAAGTAATAAAAATCGGTTATTGCCATTCAGTATGTATGTCTTATGACATTTTCTTATAATGGTGCTAGTAGATGACTTCTATTTATTCTTTTTTATTATTTGAATTTTCCGTCTGCCATGCTATCCATTTCCTAAACAAGTTTGTAATATTTTGCATTTCATTGCTCTTCAATTTAGGTTTCCCCTCATTTTTCATTCATCAAGTGAAGATTTACTTAAAGTTCATTTCCTTTCACTCACGGTCTGGACCGTGTTATAACTCACAAGTCTAATGTGTGTAACAATTTTTACTTTTTATAAGGTTGTTGCACAAACTCATCATTGGGAGAGAAAAAATTTATTTACAATAATTATCACAGGAATTGTAATAATATGATTCTATACAAAATGTACATTACGAAGAATCTTCATCGTCAGATGATCTTAGTTTATTATTAACAGCCATCCTTTGCAGCTTCGCCTGTTTCCAAGTTTTCGGAATGTTTAACTGCATTTGC
Organism: Macrobrachium nipponense; assembly: GCF_015104395.2. Lineage (NCBI taxonomy): Eukaryota > Metazoa > Arthropoda > Malacostraca > Decapoda > Palaemonidae > Macrobrachium > Macrobrachium nipponense. The sequence goes on along the minus strand of NC_061091.1, from coordinate 70,413,124 downwards.
CCGTTTCACAGCGTGCTTTCTGTAGGAATGAATTAATTTCCCTGCTGACTATTGTTCTCGGTAACCTAAAGCAAGAAGTCATTCTTTTTGGCGCTAGAGTTCTCAGCTAGACCGGCAGTGGGGCTTATCCAAAGGGTAGCTTAAGAGATAATTCCTTTGAACTTCATGGTTTAATAGGCTTAGCCCACCTGCATATCGCCTGTCAAAGGTAACGGGAAAAGTGGCAACGTTTTTTGAAACAGTTGTCACGTTTATAAATGCGATTTCTCAATTTATTTACAAATAAAATAATCACATTATGTGAATGCTTAAGTTCAGCAAAACATGCTAAAAACTTTAAAACTACCGATTTATTGATTCATGAATTTTAAAGTAAGGTAGTATTCAAAACTGGATACTGGTAAATGTGGCAACAGGGTTTAGATCTGTCGAACTATAGGAAAGCTGCTAATCAGCTCAGTGGTCTGGAAAAACTAAGATATACTTGACTTGACCTGCTTAAGGATCGGCTAAGGATTAATTCGTGGATGTCATCCGATTTCCAATGTCCTCCTGACAGGTTCATATTATTGGTTTGATTTATGAGAGCAGACTCCAGCATTTTCCTTTTGTACAGACAGCTACTATGCTTGTATGTAAACTCTTGTAAGATATCCTATGTCCATATTTTACCAGTGATCAGGAGCACAGAAGGAAGTGCTCGAATTATATGGTTGCAATGTTCAAATAGTGTTTATGGTCCTTTTGTCTTCATATTATGCTGATGAATTACAGTAAAAAGACATTATATATATATATATATAATTATATATATATATATATATATATATATATATATAATATATTATTATATCTTATATAATAATAATATATATATATTATATATATATATATATATATATATATATATATATATAGATTAATATAATATATATATATATATATATATATATATATATATATATATATAAGATTATATTATATATATATATATATTATTTATATTCTATAAAAATCCCTTTCTAAATGATGAGGACGTTACTGAAGGGGAGAACCAGAATTCCAGCAAAGCAGATTATTTATCTACTTCCTCCCAAGACTTAACTTATCCATCTTAAATGAGAAAGTTTTCTCACACGAACAATGAACATAAGTTTCACAAAAGCTACTTCATGTTCAGCGAAAATACCATGAATCTAATATTGTCATTTAAATGATTATATAATAAAATCTATATTTTCTGGAACAAAAATTAATAATACAATGAAGTTAGTTTTTTGAGGGAGGGGAAAGTAGTGTATTTAAAACACACGAGAACACCAACCGCCATCCCGCACACCATCAGCAATAACCTCTCTTATCAAACACACGTGTACGTTACTCTTATGCAAAATCATCCAAGACAACTAGAGATATTACTGTATTGTTATTGCTATATCTAGCATTAATGTTTTCTAATAATATCGATAATATTATCTCTTGGAAAAAAAGGTTTGTTGAGGGTGAAGGCGAATGCTTTTCAAACTGTTAGGCCAAATGCTAAAAGTACACACTCTTACCTACGACTACAAAATGCAACGGAATCAGTTCATGAATCCAGTAACGATTTTCTGGGAGATCTGAAACACCACTGTAATAAATGGTTTTGTTGTAGGCAAGATTAAGGGTTAACCATTTTGAGGCCACGTACTTTTAATTAAGGGTAGGCTCCAGTTTGCACCAGTCTGTAGGGGTGCCGATCGTAAAAATATTTGCCAAAAATACACTAATCAAGACAGGCTAATGAAATTTTCAGGCATTATTAGCACTATAATAATGCATATTCTCTGTGATTTTTATCATCCTACAGGGAAAATAAATGATTTTATGAAAATAAATGTGAAAATTAGTGTCCATTGTACTAGAGCTTAGTTGGCGGTCGGTGAGAAACTACAGTCTTGAATAGAAATTCGGTTTGACAGAATGTTGGTATGTCCACCTGGAACATGCACATAAAGTATTATCAAAATAGAACAGTAAATAAGCACATAATAACAAAAAAAAAAGAGCACAACTTCAGCGAAAGCCACGCCGATAAATGAGATAATAGCTACGAAAAAATATTCAGAAAAAATTCAAACCTATGATTTAGGGACAAAACCTTCTGAGAGTTTGTAGTTATTATGTCACTTGATAGCCTAAAACATCTAAAAATTATATTATTTAGGACAATCAAAGAAATAACGCCCCCCCCCCCCCTTCCCAAAAAAAAATCAAACCAGAGAAAAAGCAAAAAAGCGATTTTTTCTTAGGACAAGAAACTTGAAAAATTAGTTTAGATACCCCTAAAGTTGTTTTCTGTGATGAAACTAATCTTAGGAAACGTAGAAAACGACATCGACCAATTTTTGAGAGATATACTATAATATTTGCGATTTCCATATTTATGGCCGGGGCATTCGCTTTAGTTGTTGCTCTTTTTTTTGTTATTACGTGCTTATTTACTGTTCTATTTTGATAATAATTTATGTGCATGTTCCAGGTGGATATACCAACATTCTGTAAGACCGAATTTCAATTGAAGACTGTAGTTTTCTCACCGACCACCAGTGTCCCTTGTACAAGGGACACTGAGTTTCACATTTTTTTTTTCATAAAATCATTTATTTTCCCTGTAGGATGATAAAACTCACAGATAAAATGCGTTATTATAGTGCTAATCATGCCTGATAATTTCATTAGCCTGTCTTGATTAGTGTATTTTTGGCAAATATTTTTACGATCGGCACCCCTACAAACTGGAGACTATTTAATAATTAGTTAACATTGAAATCGATTGCGCAAGGAAGGAACAAAAACGCGGGAAAAGCCCATGAATGGAACGATTAAAAGGGAAGATTTGATGTAACCACTGGAAGATGATTATGATATAAATGAATCTGGTGTCATCGATATAAGTTTGCATTCGTGGAAGCACTATTTTTATGTCTAGCGAAAGGGACTTGATTAGTATCTGGTGGCTGGTTGTAACTACTGGGTTCATTTACCGGACACGCAAGAGGTTACCTTCATTAATGGTTGCACTTACAAAATAAATAGTGTGTGTGTGTGTGATTCCACATCACGAAGAAATAAAAAAAAGGTGAATATACGAACAAAGTTACAGCCACAAAGGAGAATTGAAACAGTTTCCCTTCGTGGCTGTAACTTTGAATATAAATGTATCTATATAACTTTGTCTCAGAAATCTGGTCTTTATTGACTAAAACACACTTCAACTCTGTCCCTTTCGAAATGTAAACGTAATTCGCCATTCTATCGAAAAAAGAGACCTCGAGAGAAACAGACATTATATTCAAAGGATGATGATCAGGACGTTTCTGTTTAGTCCACAATTCAGCAAAGCAGTTATTTTATCTCTGATACACAAAACTTAACTGATAAATTTTAACTGTCCAAGTTTGCTCATACGAATAAGGACCCTCAAGTTCCAATAAAGCTACTTCATGTTAAGGGAAAATAACTTGTATTTCATATACGCTGCCATTTAAATTAAATAATAAATTTCTTATTTTCTCTTTGTCAACTGAGGGAGTGGGAAGCAGTGTCAGCGTCTCACTGTAGTAGTCGCGGGTTCGATTCTCGGCCATTCCATTGAGAAGTGAGAGATGTGTATTTGTGGTGATAGAAGTTCACTCTCGACGTGGTTCGGAAGTCACGTAAAGCCGTTGGTCCCGTTGCTGAATAACCAATGGTTCCATGCAACGTAAAAACACCATATAAATCATTCATGAATACCATTCATATTACTGTATTGTTATTGCTATATCTAGCATTAATATTTATTCATAACATCTTGAATATTATCTCTGCTTATATGGGTAGTATATAAGTGTATATATAAATACAGATATATAAAATTTGTTTCTGATCCAAGAAAGAACCAGAAGTAGAGCTAAAACACGATTCGATGGCGGTCACCCATCCAGGGTACCGACCACACACAAAGCAGCTCAACTTCACTGATCGGAAACCAGGAGTCGTCTCATCTTAAAAGGTCAATATTAGCAGAAACCACATAGTTAAGAATTATAATAATGAATATATGTATATGTATAATTATAAAACTTTTGTTTGGGCGGCTTGATGCATAAAATTCCGATCGTTTATAGGGGAAGTCCTTAGTACGATCAGTATTTATTTGGGTTTGGGTCCTAAGCGTCGAGAGTCTTTACCACTCGGCCATATCTATTTACTGAAGGAAGTGTCTTGGAACTTCTACTGTATCTAAATGATTACCCCTATTCCGGATAAAAAGGACACCATGGCCAAATCACATCGCCTTAAATTACAATTATATTACGTCTCCCTAAAATTTATTACTCCCCATACACATCTGCCACCACCATATCTATTTTCTTAATCAAATCACGCTTGAAATCCACCTTCTTTTATATTAAACTCAGAGAAAGCATTTCTTGAACGATCGCTATCCCAAGCCTTATTCCGGGTAAGAAGGTCACCAACGCCAAATCAAATCGCTCTTAATTTGAATCATTTCACGTCCTGCCAAATTCTATCATTCCCCAGACAGTTCTGCCACCAACACACATCTTTTTTTAAATCAAATCACTCATGAAATCCATCTTGTATTATAATCAATTCATAGAAAACATTTCATGAGCATCACTATCTCAAGCAGCCTTCCATAGAATCTTGAGTAACACTAGGCCTAAGAGAGCCATGTTATCTAACACAGACGCTTTTCATTTCGCCTCCTCTCCAGCATATTCAAAGAACAAAGACTAAAAGAAAAAAAAAAAGGCTGTTGATGGTTTCATTAAAAAAAATACAGTATTGTAAATTACAGCAGCGATCTCGGGCCATCTTCGTTACACTGGATGTCGTAATTCAAGTTGGAAAGAAGAGAAACAAAAACACATCGTTAAGACGGTGAAGGGCTGCTTGGGATAGCGATCGTTCATGAAATGGTTTAAATGCAATTAATATTATCCAAGGTAGATTTCATGTTGGATTTTATTATGAAAAGAGGACTGTTGGTGGAAGAATTGTATCGGGAATAATAAAATTTAGGAGGACGTAATACAATTCCAAATTAAAGGTTTTTGCTTTGGCCCTGGTGCCTTTCTTACACGGAATAGGGTTAACCTTTAGATACAGTAGAAGTTCCAAGACGTTTCCATCAGTAAATAGATATGGCCGAGTGGTTAAGACTCTCGACGCTTAGGACCCAAACCCAAATAAATACTGATCGTATAAGGACTTCCCCTATACGATCGGAATTTATGCACAGCCGCACCAAAAAGTTTTATAATATACATATATTATATTATATAATTACTGTCGGTTTGTGCTAATATTGACCTTTTAAGATGAGACGACTCCTGGTTTCCGATCAGTGAAGTTGAGCTGCTTTGGGTGTGGTCGGTACCCTGGATGGGTGACTGCCACCAGAATCATGATTTGCGCTCTCCTTCTGGTTTTTTCTTGGATTAGAAGCAAATTTTATATACCTGTATGTATATGTATATATACACTTAATTATTTTGAGAAATTAAGAATGAAAGGAAAAAAACAATGCGATCTCTTGCTGATGTGAAGGGCGAAGGTTCGAATCCAATAACAGACGCCAATGTTCTTTTCCTTTCATTCTCCATTTTACAAAATACTTATATCTGCATATAAACACATTATATAAGTACCACATTCCCATAATCAAACAAATCAACCCTTTTCACGCAAGGTAGAGCATAAACAGGAATTCAGTAGCGGTCACCCATCCAAAACACCAGAACTTCACTGATCGTAAGCCAGGAGTCGTCTCCACTGGAAGCTTCCAAAAAATAATGAATGATAGTAAAGGAAAGCCAATGATTTCCTGGTGATAAAGTGGAACAGTTCAATTGGCGATGTGTGAAAGAGCTAAAAGTTGAAGAATATTCATCTCCTATAACTAGAATAGTATTGTGTATAGCGTTCAGCTAATGTGTATTGACTGAAACCTCCCTCAGCTCTGTCCCTTTCTAAAACTAAATGTAATTTGCTATTCTATCCATAAGAGAGAGATCTTGAGAGAAACAGACATTTTATTCAGAAGATGATGATCAGGACATTACTGTAGTAGTCCATAATTCCAGCGAAGCAGATTATTTATCTCCTGGGAAACAAAAATTTACTTATCAATATTGAATGTCAAAAGTTTGCTCATACGAATAATGAACCTAAGTTTCACATAAGCTACTTAATAAATGTTTAGCGAAAATAACACGAATTTATTATCGTAATTTAAATGGTTTATTTATCAAAATTCATTTTTTATGGACCGAAAAATAACAATACAATAAAGTTCGTGTGTTGAGGTAATGGGAAGCAGTACAGCAGACGAGAATCCCAACCGCCATCCCGCACACCATCAGCCATAAATAACCTCTCCTAACAAACACAAATGCACGTTACTCCCATGCAAAATCATCCAAGAAAACTAGAGATATTACTGTATTCTTATTGCTATATCTAGCATTAATGTTTTCTCATAATATCTTGAATTTTATCTCTTGTAATAATGGCTTGTCGAGGGTGAAGGTGAATGCTTTTCAAACTGTTAGGCTAAATGCTAATAGTACCTACGTATAGAAAATGAAACCGAATCAGTTCATGAATGCAAAAACGGTTTCTGGGAGATCTGAAACACCAATGTAATTAAATATTTCTGTTTTAGTCAAGGTTAACCATCTTGAGACCACGTACTTTTATTAAGTAGTTAACTTTGAAATCGCAATGATTATACGAACAAAGTTACAGCCACGAAGGAGAATTGAAACAATTTCCCATCGTGGCTGTAACTTTGTTAATATATATATATATATATATAATATATATATATATATATATATATATATATATATATATATATATATATATATAAGGTCTCTTTACTGTAATACAACAGCATAATATGAAGACAAAAGGACCATAAAACACTATTTGAACATTGCAACCATATAATTCGAGCACTTCCTTCTGTGCTCCTGATCACTGGTAAAATATGGACATAGGATATCTTACAAGAGTTTACATACAAGCATAGTAGCTGTCTGTACAAAAGGAAAATGCTGGAGTCTGCTCTCATCAATCAAACCAATAATATGAACCTGTCAGGAGGACATTGGAAATCGGATGACATCGACGAATTAATCCTTAGGCCGATCCTTAAGCAGGTCAAGTGTAGTATAGCTTAGTTTCACCAGACCACTGAGCTGATTAGCAGCTTTCCTAGTGCTGGCCCAAAGGATTAGATATTTTGATGTGGCTAGGACCTACAGTTTATTGTGGGATCCGAAACACATTATACCGAGAAATGAATTTTTATCACCAGAAATAAATTCTTCTACTTCCGCGTTGGCCGAGCCAGGAATCGAACTTAACTTATAAAATGCAGTATAAAGTAGTACAAGCACTTATCAATTTACACAAGAATTCATGAAGAGGGAGCTCCAGTCACAAGCAAGTAAAACATTTTATGGGGTTATGTAACATTTTAGGTGTCAGAAAAGAGGCGGATGGAGAGGCCTCGATCTCCTTTGGTTTTGATCTTGACTTCAGCTTCTAAACCTCCTTCCCCATGTGGTGCAAATTTGAGGATGGCAGGAATAGTGCCATCTATCACGATGTCAGCTTCCTTATCTTGTTTGGGCAGAAATCCTTTGGCAACTCCTGAAGAAAAAAAATTATAATTGAAGTATATGAAGAGAACAATAGTGAGAATAGCAAAACCTAACAAAATTAAAAAATACAATTAATAAATAATGAAAAAGGAAAAGTACAAAGAAAGCAATACGAAAATATATAAAGCCAATTTTAGGAATTACAATCATTCATCCCAGACACACATCAACATCCATAACACAACAATCACACGACTCCGACACATATTTACAGACACAACAATCAAACATCTTAATAAGCAAAAGGAAGTCCAGGGCTCAGGACGAAGATGGAGCATTAAACTTTAGTTTTCTGATCCCCGCCTTCTGCCTCTCTCAGTGTGGAATAGTACATTAAATTCATGATCATAAGCTTAATATGTCTAAATTAATTTTGTAACAAATTAATATTATTACTGATATTAGTATATTAGTACTTGTAACCTGTTTGTCATGATTATGGAGGTGATATCAATTTAAGGACTTTAAGGGATCCGGGTTGCCTGGGGAGTTGCATTATGCAGACGACTTGGTATTAATTGTGGGGAGCTAAAAAGAAATTCATGAAATGAAAGAATAGACTGGAGTCCAAAGGTTTATGAGTGAATAATGGAGGTAAAACTATTTGTTTATGGTCAATGTTGTGGGTGAGGGACCATTGTGGTTATTGGAAAGTGGCCTTGTGCTATGTGCAAGAAGAGGGTTAGTAGCAATCAGTGATGGAAAAATAGTCTAAAATATGTTTAATCTTAAATAATGTGCCCCAAAAGTATGCAGGTACGACGTACATTATTTTGAAATTGAATGTGATTAATAATAAATGATAAATGAAATAATAAATACTTACCACGAATTCATCCTTGTAGTCTAGCATCAGACTATTTCCTCTTTCTCTTGATTCCTTCAATGAAAACTCCCCCATCGATTTTTGTGTCATGACCCCTCAGAGGGTCACTGTTTTCTCATCTTTATTTGCAAACACTGAAGCCCAGTTCAGTAACCTGACAAGATAAATTAAACAATGATTAGAGCAGGCTACAAAAAACAGAGATCCACGATTTGCAATATAATGAGGGGAGGATTCAGATAAATCTATGGCAAGGTGAAATGCAGGTACTACATTCCAGAGTATGTATTTGGTAAAACCCTTGAAACGATTCACCATGCAGTATTTAACAGAAACTAATATTAATTTTCCAAAAGGAAAAACTTTAGTCATTGTTGTTAAAGGCTCTATAATGCTGACTTCATTTTAATTCTGAATGGTGTAATTCTATTGGCAACCTGTTTTAGTTCTGTCTTAAACCCTACAAAATTATGTTGTGCATGAATAGGTAAATGGGTACCCATATAAGAAAATATGTATACTTACCACTGACCTTATATAAGGCTTTTCTGAGTGTTTTTTCAAACTGTTCCACTTCCTCTTCAGAAGTCAGAATGGTGGGGAAAAGCTGGTTTAGATTTTCTCTCGGGTCATCATCAAAATTTTTATCTCTGCTTCCAAGATTTCATCTCTAAACTGGGATGACGCCCTTTTAACCTCTTCAATCTCAGATTTTACCAAGTCAGTTTTACTTTCTTATAATAAACCTAGAATTATAAGAGGACCATCAAATTAGAAACAGCGCATCTCATTTTATTCTTATCTCCGACGTCCTTCTGTACCAGGGAGCTCCCAACTAGGGGATAGGACACGGCAGCAACTGGAGTTGGAAAAGGTGACAAGACATTGAGAGATGAGATACAAAACTTTGCAGGCAAAAACTGGCACAGTCCTTCAACTCACGAAAACAGGTTGGGAAGGTTTTGTTCAGCAGTGGACAACTACAGGCCATTGAAAAAAAAAGGCCTCTATAGTCTTTGCTTACTCAAAAAGATAAATCAAATAAAAATGTCAGGGTAGATCCTCTTGAAGGTGAATTTGTAATATTACTTACTATCTTAGCATTTACAGTTACTTTTTTTTACACACTGATATTCACTCTATAGGTATATATATTTCTAACCATTGTTCACTCTCAACAAACAGCACTAACTCTAGCCCATGACAACACACAATCATATACCTTCTGCAATCTCTCCTGAAGGTGAAGTACTTGTAGAAGGACCAACAGAGACAAATCTTTGTGAGGACTGAGTAGTACTTGGTGTTTCAGTAGGACCATCAGGTAGACCAATTTCCTCTGAAATAGATAAATGTTCTCTGCACTATCTATTGTATTTAGCCTTAACTACAAGTGTCCAACTGTGGAGGAGAGGAAAATCATAAGGATGAGAAGATGTGAAGACCGAGCAAAGGATAGAAAATATATAGAGCAATTCACTTTTAATATAAAAAAATGCATAACCATGCCATATATCAAGGTTATTTGCTCCAAATACTAACCTCTATAATAATAATAATAATGATGATAATAATAATGATAATAATAATAATAATAATGATAATGTTCTGGAAGTAAACCTTCTTTTAAACATGTTTTATTAAAAGTGATTGCTGCCTCAGCTGCATTAATTTTATAAAGGTTCTTCTCTATTTTTCTAATTATTGTTTTCTCATTGTTGCTTAAACTGGTGAGCAACGCACCGAAGGTTGACATATCTCAATTGGGTAATAGTCAAAACGATTGGACTTTTATTGGTAAAAAATTCCAGTGGGGCTAGTCAAATATTCGGGCATATCCCGTAGAGTTTATTGCATGTAGAATTTGATGTTAAATTCTATTCCTTTTCTATTTTTTTCGTTAGGCCGTGACGTTTCGTCTGAATAAACCTCAGACATCCTCTTGGGCGGAGGTGGGTGAAGTACTGAAGTAAGAGGTGAGTCCGACTGCTTATATTGTGGCGGTGCAGCCAGGGGGGGGGGGGGGGGGGGGGGGGGGGGGGGGGGCGCCTTCGTGCCGCTGCCTTTCCATTGGCTAGTGAATTGGGAGCTGCTTTTTGATTGGCTGCCTGGCTGCAGGCTAAAGCTAGCTCCCGAGCGCGTGCTCAACAGGCGCGCCGATCTTCTCAGCTGCATAACATCATGCCGGACTTCATTTTGATTTGTCAAAGACCGTTTGACGTCACTGCTGGTATTATTAATGGTATTTATGTCATCTTCTGTTTTATTTTCCTCTTGAATTGGGGTGTTTTCAGACGGTGAAAAGGTGAAGTTTGCCGTTACTGGAGTGTTCCTTCATATGCAGGTCGGGAGCAAAAAGGCCTCCTGCATCGTATTCATGGAGGGCTTTTGCTCCTGAATGAGTAACGCCTCCAGAAGGCGCAGACGGTGAGGGTCAGGTGCTCTCCCTATTATCCTGGTGTTGCGGATAATACAGTCGCAGGAAATTGTGTCTCGGTGGGCGATGAGGGCGTGATTCTTGAAAGCCCCTTCTTGGGCGTGACAGGAGATTCTCTTCGCAAGATGCATAGTGGTCATTCCAATGTACTTCCCAGGACTTCCCCGGGCGGGGTATATGTATTGGTATACTACGTTCGTCTCTTTGAGGGGGTCTTCTGAAGGCGGTGAGGGGTTATTTTTCATGATTAGGTCTCTTGTTTTCGGGTTTTTGTAGTATATTATAAGGTCCACCATCTCCTCCTTAATGATCTTCTTCATCGCCTTCTCCTCGCAGTATTGAGAGTGCATGAAGGCCTTATAATATATCATGATGTTCTCGGTGGGGGAGGGTAGTGGGTCTTCTTCCTCGTTTGAGTACCATCTTTCGAGGGTGGTGCGCACTTCTCGGTTGATGAGCTTATTAGAATATCCGTTATTCACGAGCATCTGTGAAGCTCAATCAAGCTCGAGGTGTGTGTCCTGCCAGGTAGAACAATGGGAGAGGGCCCTTTTCACAAAGGCCCTGACGGTAGTGCTCTTAAACCTGTCAGGACACTCGCTATCCCCATTGAGGCACATTCCTAAATTTGTCTTCTTCATGTAGACAGAAGTGCGGAAACTGTCTTCTGTCTTCGTAATAAGGACGTCGAGGAAGGGGAGCCGATCGTTGGTGCTAAACTCAACTGTATAGTTTAGCACGCTGCATTGCTGGAATTGGCGACGAAGGGCTTCTACCTCATCCTCGGTGTCGAATTGCACGAAGATATCCTCTATGTAACGGGTGTGTTTGCGGGGGTGCTGGTTTTGGGCGAAGAACCTCTCTTCTACAGCGCCCATATAGAAGTTGGCAAAGAGGACTCCCAGAGGAGAGCCCATGGCAACGCCATCTTTCTGACAGAACATCTGTCCTCGGTGGGTGGAGAAGGGGGCCCTCTTTGTACAGATGTCCAGCAAGGTGTGCAAAGAGGCTTCTGGGATATTGAGTGGGGCCATTGATGGGTCTCTGTAGACGCGATCCATGATAATGTCAATGGTCTCGTCAACGGGAACATTGGTAAATAGGGATTCTACGTCGAGGGATGCTATGATGCCAGTGCCGGGGGAGTCGCGAATTTCTTCAAGGAACTCCGCCGATGAACTCAGGCTATAGCGGCTCGGGACGTAGGGAGTCAAAATTTGATTGAGGCGCTTGGCCAAGGCATAAGTTGGGGCGGGCGTCTGGCTGATAATCGGGCGGAGAGGGTTGCCTTCCTTATGGGTTTTCACGTTACCATAGAGGTAACCAAGGCTGAAGTCCCTGGATGGGCGGAAGGTGGACTGTGTTTGTTGCCGCATTTATGGTACTGATGACACGGTTGGCATCCCTTTTGATGTCTTCCGTGGGGTTCCATGTGAGACGTTCAAACTTTGAGGGGTCGGACAGAATAGCATCGAGCTTCTCATGGTATTCCTTCATCTTTATCAAGACGAGGGCGGCTGTCCTATCTGCCCGTCGCACAGTAATGTCTTCCTTGGCCTTCAACTCCTTGGCTGCTTCCTTCATCCCTCGGGTGAAGATGCCACTGGTGTGTGGCCCCCCTCTCCAAGAGAGCTTCGGCGAGCAGGAGGGGCTGGAGGGCTTCTGTTTTTTCGGACAATGTTCCGCATCTTGAACTGTTGGATGGAGTCGAGCAGGAGTTCCATCTCGAGTCTTTTTTTCGTGTTGCTTAGACTTAGACATAAAGTGACAGTTAAGCCCTAGTTTAAGCAGAGCATCTTGGTCGAGAGAAGGTTGGAAGTCAGTAAGAGTGATGTAGCCTTGAGTGAGCTGTGGGACTCGCAGCTTGCTGCCATTGAGAGAGATCAGCTTTTGCATGACGCCCTTTATGTGTTTTTTCATATCTTCATCTTGGAGGCGGGTAAGGCAGGCATCAATGTCATCGTTGGCGGCTAATTCTGCATCGGGAAGGTTGTCACTATCGGTGGGTTGGTTCTCATTCGGTTGGTCTACATCGGGGTCATCATAATCAGGGCTGAGGGAACCGTTCCGGAGGGGTCCAGGGGGGTCTGCTTTGGTTTCCTCATTTACATTTCTGTTGCTCGGGCGGCTTGCTAATGTCCGTTCGTTCGTCCATTTACGCCGCAGTCGAGCATCGTCCTCATGAAGTTTCCTTAGTTGGGAAGTCTTCTCGCAGCGGGGGCGCTTCGTGCCGCTGCCTTTCCATTGGCTAGTGAATGGGGAGCTGGTTTTTTTATTCTCTACGGGCAGAATGAATAAAAGTGACTATGTAGGTAAAATAATGATATTGCTAAATGATACTGATACTTATACGAAACTGAGGTCTGACCCTACACAGACAGATGACTCCCATTTTAATAAACAAATTAAATCCATTTTGAAGGGCTTGGACCATTTAATCAAACAGTTTACACCGCAATGTGCCTCCCTACCTTATATGTATGGTTTAGTCAAGACACATAAAATCAATAACCCTATCATATCAATCATTAGTTCAGTGGGCTCAGTTACGTATAATTTATCTAAATGACTTGTAAAAATTCTTACTCCTTTGGTAGGAAACATTTCTAACACGAATGTTAAAGACGATGTTGATTTTATAAACAAATTGAATAGTTTGAATTTGAATTTTGATTTTAATATGGCTAGTTTTGATGTTGTCTCTTTATTTACAAAACTGCCTGTAGATGATTTACTTGAATATTTGGAGGATGAATTAGAACGTCATGACATTCCCTTAACTGTAGCAAAACTCATTAGTCTCATAAGGTTATGTATCAAAGATAGTAAATTTTGTTTTAATGGGGAATTTTTTGTGCAAAAGTTTGGCATGGTTATGGGTGGTAATCCCTTATCTCCTGCCCTTAGCAATATTTACATGGAATTTTTTGAGACAAAACTCTTACCAAGAATTTTGCCCCAAAAAGTTATATGGTTTAGGTATGTGGATGATATTTTCTGTATTTGGCCAGTTCACAAAAATCTCCAGGAATTCCTTAATAATCTCAATAATTTAGTCCCTTCTATAAAATTTACTGCAGAGTAAGAAAGAAATTGTAATTTGAATTTTCTTGATGTAACTGTCCATAGTCTTTAGGGAATCACCTAAAATTGCCTTTTTTGTTCATTATTACTCCAATCACCATCAAAATGTTAAATTCTCTGTTTTTTCTGGGATGTTCCTAAGGGCTTTACGTGTCTGTAGCCCACATTTTATTGACGCTGAGATTAAAACTATTCATGATAATGCACTGAAACTTAAATACCCAAGGACTTTTGTAGATGTGGCACAGAAAAAGAGCTAGAAAAACATTTTATTCAACTAATGACAAACTTGAATTTAGTAAGCATAACATTCTAAAATTACCCTATGATGAAAGGTTTTTAGATATTCCTAGAATTGTAAAGCTTTTTAATATAAATGCTGTTTTCAGTAATATTAATGTCAAGAGTTTAGTAATAAAAACTCTCCGTCTATTACGGACAGACCGGTAAATCTCTTTCACAACGTCTCAAACAGCACCAATATTCTGTGAGAACTGGGCAGATATCGAATGCATTATTCGTGCATATGAGAGATTTAGATCATCCTATTAGCTGGAGTCAAGCAAGAGCCTTAATCCCATGTAATGACACAGTTAAAAGGAATATCATTGAATCTTGTTTCATCAAGTCAAATAATGGAATGTTCTAAATTTAAGTCTTGGTTTATTTAAACTTGATGCCTTCATAATGAAAAAAGTTGTAGATAAATATAAGCAACAAAATTACTATATTCAGTTTTTACATGTTTTGGACTGTACGGATACTTTAAAGTTTCGGTTAGGGTTAAATCTGTTTAGGTTTGTGACCATGTGATATCCGATAATCCTGGATTATCTCTTAATTTTTACCTTTTGGACAATTAACCATCTAGTATTCATGATCTTGTTGTGTACCTGAGACCTTTCTCTCCAATTGTAGGGTAAAAAACCGCATGGTACAGGGGTGGACCATGTACGATCAATGTGTACAACCCCAAGAAAAGTACATTATATTGCGTCCTGACACCGGAGTAGAGGTCTTTAGCTCCGTTTCTCACCAACAACAAGTCGCGTCTGATGCCCATCTCCGATGTCAGGACGCGTTATAATGCACTTTTTTGGGGGTTGTCCACATTGATCGTACATGTTACATCCCTGTACCATGCGGTTTTTTACCCTATTTCATTCGTTCCTTGACAATGTCTTAGTAAAGATGAAAGCGCTTGGATTTCTGACTATCATTTTCCTGTGGTATTCGTTTATTTAATGAAGTAACGTGCATCTACTGTGATTTTTAGCATATATATTATATATATATATTATAATAATATATTTATATATTATAGATATATATATATATATTTATATATATATTATATATATTATATATATATATATATATATATATATAGATTTATATTATTATATATATATCTATATATTATTTTTATATATATATATATATATTTTATATATATATATATATATATATATATATATATATATATATATATATATATATATATATATATATATATATATATATATATATATATATATGTCTGATGTTCTTTGACACCTGCTTAAGGATTAGATTCTCGTTGGACGAGTGGTTTTCGCGCTCTGTTATTAATCCGGTGGTCTGAAGTTCGATTCCCGGCTCGGAAAACGCGGAAGTAGACGAATTTATTTCTGGTGATAGAAATTCATTTCTCGGTATAATGTGGTTCGATTCCCACAATATACTCTAGGTCCCATTGCTAGCCCTTAAACGCTGAATCGGTATTTAAAAAATCGTCTCCCGTATGCCGGCGGCGTTCGCGAGTGAGCGCCGAAGCGGAAGAAATGTTTTTTTCAAAAAATCACAGCACGCTTAGTTTTCAAGATTAAGAGTTCATTTTTGGCTCCTTTTTTGTCATTGCCAGAATTTTAGTATGCAACCATCAGAAATGAAAAAAAAAATCATTATCATATATAAATTTTGGGATATATGACAGCGCAATAAAAAAATTTCATATATAATTGTATACAAATCACGCTGTGAGCAAAACGGTTAAAGCTAACGCGTTAATATTTTTTTTTGTATTTTACATTAAATTGCAATCATTTTGGTATATAACACATTGTAAAACGATCAAGGCAACACAGAGAAAATATTATCACAAAATGATGCATGAATTCGTAACGCTCGAATGTAAAAAAAAGCAGTTTTTAAAATTCACCATAAATCGAAATATTGTGCTAGCGACTTCCCGTTTGTTGAAAAATGAAGGTAATTGATTGAATATTACTAGACTGTAAGTGCTGTAGCTTACAATTGCAGTTAAAGTTCACTGAAGGACGATTTTTTTCTATTTATCGTTATTTATATGAAAATATTTCAAAACTGTTAAAAGCTACAACCATGGGTTGTTTTTTGTTGTATTCTACATGAAACTGTGCACATTTTCATATATAAAACTTTATGTAACGCCTTATTTAAAATGGTGCAAACATTACGACAATCGGACGAAAAAATTTATGATTTTTTCGGAAGAGTTACCATGCGGACGTAAGGAAAAAGTTTATTTCATAAATTCACCATAAATCGAAATATTGTGTTAGAGACTTCCAATTTGTTGCAAAATAAAGTTAAATGATTGAATATTATTAGAATGTAATAGTTTTAGCTTACAATTGCGTTTTTTGACCATTTCGGTCGAGTCAAAGTTGACCGAAGGTTGAAATTTTGGCACTTATCGTTATTTATATGAAAATATTTCAAAACTGACAAAAGCTACAACCATGAGTTGTTTGTTGTTGTATTCTTCATGAAATTACTCACATTTTCTTATATAATTCTCCATAGCGGCTAATATAAAATGGTGCAAAAATTATGTCAAAGTGACGAAATAATTTCTGAGATGTGTCGCTGATGCTTTTTAGTGCGAGAAGAAAGAAATTCGCGCTTGCGCGCCTGGGCAACGATTGTAAACAAAACAACGCCTTGATCCGTGAGCTCCCAGCATCCCCCAAGGCGCGTGATTGAAAAGTTTTCGCCTAGTAGGCCTATAACTATTTTTCTGCGAATTTTAAACAAACTTTTTTACATCGACGTACCATACGTCCAATCGGCACCCAACAGACAATTTATATATCTAACCCTTCGGGCCAGCACTATAGTCCGACAGATCTAAACTGATAGATTGTTTACTTCCTTGAGAAAAACTGTTGCCAATTCTCTCTTAACCTTTAAATCGTCCCCTTCTTAAGTCCTCAGCCATCTCCCAGGGAGGCAATATTTGGGATAGTACCTAAATCCTAATCCGTAATCTTGATCCCTATTCTATTTGGTTATTACTTTTAAGACTATTTATTGTTATATTTGTTATGATTTATACCCTTAAATTTTTCAAATTATATTACATATTTTATATAATGATCTTTTTCATTAAAAGTAATAAAAATCGGCAATTGCCATTCAGTATGTATATCTTATGACATTTTCTTATAATCTTGCTAGTAGATTATTTCTATTTATTCTTTCTTATTATTTGAATTTTCCGTCTGCCATACTATCCATTTCTTAAACAAGTTTGTAATATTTTGCATTTCATTGCTCTTCAATTTAGGTTTCCCCTCATTTTCATTCATCAAGTTATGATTTACTTAAAGTTCATTTCCTTTCACTCACGGTCTGGACCGTGTTATAACTCACAAATCTAATGTGTGTAACAATTTTTACTTTTTATAAGGTTGCTGCACAAACTCATCATTGGGAGAGAAAAAATTTATTTACAATAATTATCACAGGAATTGTAATAATATGATTCTATACAAAATGTACATTACGAAGAATCTTCGTCGTCAGATGATCTTAGTTTATTATTAACAGCCATCCTTTGCAGCATCGCCTGTTTGCAAGTTTTCGGAATGTTTAACTGCATTTGCCCGTTTCACAGCGTGCTTTCTGTAGGAATGAATTAATTTCCCTACTGACTATTGTTCTCGGTAACCTAAAGCAAGAAGTCATTCTTTTTGGCGCTAGAGTTCTCAGCTAGACCGGCAGTTGGGCTTATCCAAAGGGTAGCTTAAGAGATAATTCCTTTAAACTTCATGGTTTAATAGGCTTAGCCCACCTGCATTTCGCCTGTCAAAGGTAACAGGAAAAGGGGCAACGTTTTTTGAAACAGTTGTCACGTTTATAAATGCGATTTCTCAATTTATTTACAAATAAAATAATCACATTATGTGAATGCTTAAGTCCAGCAAAACATGGTAAAAACTTTAAAACTACCGATTTATTGATTCATGAGTTATAAAGTAAGGTAGTATTCAAAACTGGATACTGGTAAATGTGGCAACAGGGTTTAGATCTGTCGAACTATAGGAAAGGTGCTAATCAGCTCAGTGGTCAGGTAAAACTAAGATATACTTGACTTGACCTGCTTAAGGATCGGCCTAAGGATTAATTCGTGGATGTCATCCGATTTCCAATGTCCTCCTGACAGGTTCATATTATTGGTTTGATTGATGATAGCAGACTCCAGCATTTTCCTTTTGTACAGACAGCTACTATGCTTGTATGTAAACTCTTGTAAGATATCCTATGTCCATATTTTACCAGTGATCAGGAGCACAGAAGGAAGTGCTCGAATTATATGGTTGCAATGTTCAAATAGTGTTTTAGGGTCCTTTCGTCTTCATATTATGCTGTTGTATTACAGTAAAAAGACATTATATATATATATATATATATATATATATATATATATATATATATATATATATATATATATATATATATTATATATATATATATATATATATATAAAGTAAGATATATATATATATATATATATATATATATATATATATAGTAAATGTATATATATATATATATATAAAGTTAATGTATATATATATATTAACTTTGTTTATATATATATATATATATATATATATATATATATATATATATATATATATATATATATAAGATATATATATATATATTAACAAAGTTACAGCCACGATGGGAAATTGTTTCAATTCTCCTTCGTGGCTGTAACTTTGTTCGTATAATCATAGCGATTTCAAAGTTAACTACTTAATAAAAGTACGTGGTCTCAAGATGGTTAACCTTGACTAAAACAGAAATATTTAATTACATTGGTGTTTCAGATCTCCCAGAAACCGTTTTTGCATTCATGAACTGATTCGGTTTCATTTTCTATACGTAGGTACTATTAGCATTTAGCCTAACAGTTTGAAAAGCATCCACCTTCACCCTCGACAAGCCATTATTACAAGAGATAAAATTCAAGATATTATGAGAAAACATTAATGCTAGATATAGCAATAAGAATACAGTAATATCTCTAGTTTTCTTGGATGATTTTGCATGGGAGTAACGTGCATTTGTGTTTGTTAGGAGAGGTTATTTATGGCTGATGGTGTGCGGGATGGCGGTTGGGATTCTCGTCTGCTGTACTGCTTCCCATTCCCTCAACACACGAACTTTATTGTATTGTTATTTTTCGGTCCATAAAAAATGAATTTTGATAAATAAACCATTTAAATTACGATAATAAATGCATGTTATTTTGGCGTAACATTAAGTAGCTTTAGTGAAACTCCAGGTTCATTATTCGTCGAGCAAACTTTTGACATTCAATATTGATAAGTAAATTTTTGTTTCCCAGGAGATAAATAATCTGCTTCGCTGGAATTATGGACTACTACAGTAATGTCCTGATCATCATCTTCTGAATAAAATGTCTGTTTCTCTCGAGATCTCTCTTTTATGGATAGAATAGCAAATTACATTTAGTTTTAGAAAGGGACAGAGCTGAGGGAGGTTTTAGTCAATACACATAAGCTGCACGCTATACACACACACTCATATATATATATATATATATATATATATATATATATATATATATATATATATATATATATATATATATATATATATATATATATATATATATATATATATATATATATATATATATATAATACTATTCAAGTTATAAGGGATGAATATTCTTCAGCAGATGGTTTCTTAACACGACGCAACTTTTAGCTCTTTCACACATCGCCAATTGAACTGTTCCACTTTATCACCAGGAAATCATTGGCTTTCCTTTACTATCATTCATTATTTTTTGGAAGCTTCCAGTGGAGACGACTCCTGGCTTACGATCAGTGAAGTTCAGGTGTTTTGGATGGGTGACCGCTACTGAATTCCTGTTTATGCTCTACCTTGCGTGAAAAGGGTTGATTTGTTTGATTATGAGAATGTGGTACTTATATAATGTGTTTATATGTAGATATAAGTATTTTGTAAAATGGAGAATGAAAGGAAAAGAACATTGGCGTCTGTTATTGGATTCGAACCTTCGCCCTCCTGAACAAGAGATCGCATTGACCTATTGTTTTCCCCTTTCATTCTTAATTTCTCAAAATAATTAAGTATATATACACATGCAGGTATATAAAAGTTGCTTCTAATCCAAGAAAGAACCAAAAGGAGAGTGTAAATCATGATTCAGATGACGGTCACCCATCCAGGATACCGGCCAATCCCAGAGCAGCTTAACTTCACTGATCGGAAACCAGGAGTCGTCTCATCTTAAAAGGTCAATATTAGCACAAACCGACAGTAATTATATAATATAATATATGAATATTATAATACTTTTTGGTGCGGCTGTGCTTAAATTCCGATCGTATAGGGGAAGTCCTTATACGATCAGTATTTATTCTCTTCTGGGATCTACGCGTTGAGAGTTATTACCACTCGGCCATTTTCAATTACTTGGAACGTCTACTGTATCTAGAGGTAAATCCTATTCCGTGTAAGAAAGGCACCAGGGTCAAAGCAAATACCCTTCATTTGGAATTGTATTAGGTCGTCCTAAATTTTATTATTCCCGATACAATTCTTCCACCGACAGTCCTCTTTTCATGATAAAATCCAGCATGAAATCTACCTTGGATAATATTAATTGCATTCAAACTATTTCATGAACGATCGCTATCCCAAGCAGCCGTTCACCGTCTTAACGATGCGTTTTTGTTTTTCTTCTTTCCAACTTGAATTACGACATCCAGTGTAACGAAGATGGCCCGAAATTGCTGCTGTAATTTACAGTACTATATTTTTTTAATGAGAACCATCAACAGCTTTGTTTTATCTTTTAGTCTTTGTTCTTTGTATATGCTGGAGAGGAGGCGAAATGAAAAGCGTCTGTGTTAGATAACATGGCTCTCTTAGGCCTAGTGTTACTCAAGACTATGGAAGGCTGCTTGAGATAGTGATGCTCATGAAATATTTTCTATGAATTGAATATAATACAAGGTGGATTTCATGAGTGATTTGATTAAAAAAAAGATGTGTGTTGGTGGCAGAACTGTCTCGGGAATGATAGAATTTGGCAGGACGTGAAATGATTCAAATTAAGAGCGATTTGATTTGGCGTTGGTGACCTTCTTACCCGGAATAAGGCTTGGGATAGTGATCGTTCAAGAAATGCTTTCTCTGAGTTTAATATAAAACAAGGTGAATTTCAAGCTTGATTTGATTAAGAAAATAGATATGGTGGTGGCAGAAGTGTATGGGGAGTTATAAATTTTAGTGAGACGTAATATAATTGTAATTTAAGGCGATGTGATTTGGCCATGGTGCCCTTCTTATCCGGAATAGGGGGTAATCATTTAGATACAGTAGAAGTTCCAAGACGCCTCCATCAGTAAATAGATATGGCCTAGTGGTTAAGACTCTCGTACTTGTAAATCCCAGAAGGATATAAATACTGATCGTATAAGGACTTCCCCTATACGATCGGAATTTATGCACAGCCGCACCAAAAAGTTTTATAATATACATATATTATATTATATAATTACTGTCGGTTTGTGCTAATATTGACCTTTTAAGATGAGATGACTCCTGGTTTCCGATCAGTGAAGTTAAGCTGCTTTGGGTGTGATCGGTACCCTGGATGGGTGACCGTCATCTGAATCATGATTTACGATCTCCTTCTGGGTCTTTCTTTGGATTAGAAGCAACTTTTATATACCTGTATGTGTATATACACTTAATTATTTTTTGAAATTAAGAATGAAAGGAAAGAACAATAGGTCAATGCGATCTCTCGCTGATGTGAAGAGCGAAGGTTCGAATCCAATAACGGACGCCAATGTTCTTTTCCTTTCATTCTTCATTTTACGAAATACTTATATCTGTATATAAACATATTATATATGTACCACATTCTCTTAATCAAACAAATCAGCCCTTTTCACCAAGGT
The DNA here is from genome assembly GCF_015104395.2 of Macrobrachium nipponense. Lineage (NCBI taxonomy): Eukaryota > Metazoa > Arthropoda > Malacostraca > Decapoda > Palaemonidae > Macrobrachium > Macrobrachium nipponense. The sequence continues at coordinate 70,390,774 of NC_061091.1, read as the reverse complement.
AGAGTATAAACAGAAATTCAGTAGCAGTCACCCATCCATTAATTAAAAAAATCATGGCAACATTCATGAACCAAATAGCCATTTTTACTATCAGTGGAAGTTCCTGGAATGAAGCAAACAGATAAGGACAAGAAAATACTATGATATATATATATATATATATATATAACATATATATAATATATATATATTTACACACACACACACACACACACACATATATATATATATATATATATATATATATATATATATATATATATATATAAATATATATATATATATATATATATATATATATGTAATCATGTTAATGTGGTAACAATACGGTACTTAATAACCGTATTGTGTATCAATAGGCCTAATCGGTGCCAAGTTATGTAGCAAAGACGCTTTTAATTTCGCTGTCTGCCCAGCCAATAGAAACAAAGATTAAAAAAATACAGAAATTCTGTTGATGAATCTCACAGAAAAAAAATACAGTAAAATTGTACATTATGCTTCCAAAAAGTACCATAAAAGGATAGTCACTTTCTAAACTTATACACGAGATTCGTGTAACGTTTATCACGCTAAATACATGAAAACATTTGGGAAATACGTGAAATTTAACTTTCATGGTTGATACTAAAAATACTTGTGCTATTGCCGGAAAAAACGAAACATTAAAAGAAGGAAATAACTGAGAAGTCTACAAAAAGAAATAATCAAAATAAGCAGCATAGGCCTAATGATGTGATGACTGGATAATAAATATTTTGTAGGTCATTTTTGCTCTAAGTTTATCCCTATGTTAATATAATACTATACTGATCTGAACGAGAGGGAGAAGACATCGTACTAACAGATTTAAAGCAAAGCTCTTGCTAGCACAAGTCTGGTTGAATCCAGATGGATAGGTAGATAGTACTGAAACTATATATATATATATATATATATATATATATATATATATATATATATAGTATATATATATATATATATATATATATATATATATATATATATATTATATATATATATATATATATAGATATATATTTTAATCTGTCCATCCGCCTGTGGTGGTCGCGCATGGCAACACTGCGTCCCGTGCTTTAAATAGTTACGTTCTGTCTAAATTTTAGGTAAATAAAAGGATATCTGGGTGTACATTTGCAACTGATAAGTGTTTTAATAATTTACTGCATGCGAATTACACCGTTAATATTCGAAATAGGATATTACATAAAGCCCGGGACGCAGTGTTGCCATGCGCAAACACCATTGGCGGCTTGACAGAAGGAAAAAAACAGAGTATACATAAGATATACTGTAATATATATTATATTTTTTGTAGCTATCAGTACTATCTACCTGTCCATCTAGATTCAACCAGACTTGTGCTAGCGCTTTTAAGCTGTCAGCACGGTGACCTAGAAAATGTTGATTATGCAGTCAGTATTTCGTTAGGCCTACGCTGGTTATTTGTTTAATTTTCTTTTTGCAGATTGCTAAGTTAATTTCCTTCTTTTAATGTTTCGTTTTTTTCCTGGGAAATGTACAAATATTTTTATTGTCAACGATGAAAGTTAAATTTCGCAGTATTTCCCAAATGCTTTTATGTAATTAGCGTGGGTAGTATTTATTCTCGTATAACTGTCTGTACGTGATTTTCCTTTCATGGTTCTTTTTGGAAGCATAACTTTCAGTACTGTATTTTTTTTTCTTTGTGAGATTCATCAACGGAATTTCTATAATTTCTTAATCATTGTTTCTATTTGCTGGACAGGACAGCAAATTTAAAATCATCTTTTCTACATAACTTGGCACCGATTAGGCCTATTATTACGCAAATATGGTTATTAAGTACGGTCCTTTGTTACCGCCCTAACATGATAAGGTACTTTCTTGTTCATATGTGTCCTTTTACCTTTATATCCTATATATATATATATATATATATATATATATATATATATATATATATATATATATATATATATATATATATATATAGTGTAAATCGATTGAGATGAAATGCAAAGAGGAATTACAGCAGCGATCACCAGTCATCTTCGTTTGCATTGGACGTCGACATTCAAGATGAAGAGAAGGAAAACAAAAACGCATCGCTAAGACGATGGAAGACTGCTTGAGATGGCGATTGTTCATGACATCCTTTCAATGCGATTAATATAGTTTAAGATGGATTTCATGTGTGATTTTCTTACGAAAAGAGATGTGTTGATGGTGTAACTGTCTCGGGAATGATAAAATTTGGCAGAACGTAATATACCTGCAATTTAAGGCGATTTCCTTTGGACCTAGTGCCTTTTTTACCCGCAATAGGGTTAACCTCTAGATACAGTAGGATTTCCAAGATATGGCCGAGTGGTAACGACTCTCGACGAAGAGAACCCAAAAGCGAATAAATACTGATCGTTTAAAGACTTCCCCCATGCGATCGGAATTTATGCACAGCCGCACCAAAAAGTTTTATAATATACATATATTATATTATATAATTACTGTCGGTTTGTGCTAATATTGACGTTTTAAGATGAGACGACTCCTGGTTTCCGATTAGTGAAGTTAAGCTGCTTTGGGTGTGGTCGGTACCCTGGATGGGTGACCGCCATCAGAATCATGTTTTAGCTCTCCTTCTGGTTCTTTCTTGGATTAGAAGCAACTTTTATATACCTGTATGTATATATACACTTAATTATTTAGAGAAATTAAGAATGAAAGGAAAAAACAATAGGTCAATGCAATCTCTTGTTGATGTGAAGGGCGAAGTTTCGAATCCAGTAACGGACGCCAATGTTCTTTTCCTTTCGTTCTTCATTTTACAAAATACTTATATCTGTATATAAACATTATATACGTACCACATTCTCATAATGAAATCTGCTGTTGCTGGTGTTCCTGACGAGGTTGTGGAATTTTTTGCCTAAATATCAGTGTTTTTTAGAATGCAGCACCTCAACAACACTATCGACATGAGTCAAAAGAAACACAGGACTTGCAAGAGTTCAGTAAGAAAAACAATGAAAACAACAACTTAGTTTTTCCCCTCGGGGTCCACACCTGGCTCGGTGAGAAACAAACTCATGCATATTTCAATCCCATCACCATTAAACTGTCATCTTTGTTCTGTTAATGTTAGGATTAAAATGAGAGTTCATTGTACCAAAACAACTTTCTCTATGTTAATCATTAACTCGTTGTGTAGGATTTAGTACCAAGGACAACTTTCTCTACGTTAATCCTTACCTCTTTGGTTAGGGATAAGTAACAGTCAAATACACTACAGTATTTGTGTTCCCATGAAAGGTACCTCTATACCCTATGATTTTTTTGTTTAGAAGCATCAGATTATTATGACACTTTGATGTATGGTCAAGGGTGACCAGATTTTGAAAATTGAAATACGGGACACCTAAATTGGAGAGGTAGTTGAACAAAATAACACACACACACACACACACACACACACACATATATATATATATATATATATATATATATATATATATATATATATATATATATATATATAACAGAATCACGAAAGTTAGGAACGTGATAAATCCATAAATAAAGATAAATGCCACGAAGGAAAAATAAAACAAAGGAGTCTGCGAGATCTTTCGACTTAAAAGCCCTTTACTGAAGCAGATACTGACAAAAATACGAGAAAAGACAATACAAGAAGGTTCGTATAACTGACAGATAGGGATTATAAAGGGATTAGTGCCTAGAATCCGACACACCTGGAAGATAAGAAACCTTCCCAAACAAGCATAAACAAAGGGTGCAATTAAAGGTTTAAGACAATCATCTCAGATACAATCTCCAGACAATTAAAGGATTATAGGTGACAGCTATACGGAACCTGGTAAACACAACCATATTCACAAAACATGACAGACATACATTACAATAAAATTTTAATAACTCTAAGGCAACTGATTTTTATTTAAGTCAGTATTATATATTTGAGGTCATTCTTAAACATGTTACAGATACAAGGGTCTAAATGAAAAAGGCCACGACTAACATTGAAATTACAATGAAAAGTAAGTTTGTATTAAAGCAGATTCTAAAAGATTTCGTGATAAGACATCTCTTGACCGTGCAATTACTGAACTGTCAATCCAATTAATTCGGTGGTTGTTTTCACTTAAATGAATAAATAATGCATTAGATTTTTGACCAGTTTTTACAGAGTATTTATGCTGGCTTAGCCTTACTTCTAAGCCCTTGCTGGACTGTCCGAGATAGAATGAGGGACAATCCATACATGGAATTTTATATATTATGTTGTTGCTTTCTCTGGGGCCATTTTTTATTAACATTCTTTTTAGTGTGTTATTATAGGAAGAAACAAGGTTGACATTAAAAGCTTTTAACAATGGTTTAATGGTTTCAAATCCGTTAAAATAAGGCAAACTGAGAATGTTCTTAGAATTTTCTTTCTGTGTGTTATTTTCTTGGTGTGGACTGGGAAGTGTTTTTGTACCAAATGGTAGGGATGGGGTAAGTTGGCTCAAAATAAATGGGACAAGTTGGCACACATTATTTGATAACAATAGTAAGCCTATTTATTTATATAATTTACGTTTTGGTTCTGGATTTTTGGAAGGATAATGAGATTAGTGTCCTATCATTTCCTCCACGTTGCTCTCACAAGTTGCAGCCCCTGGATTTTAGTGTTTATAGACCTCTGAAGAAATGTGTTAACAGGGCATGTGATTCGTGGATGACTGGTAATCCAGGATCAAGTATGCCCATCTGTGACATTCCTGGTAAAGTTTCCTCGGCTTTACCTCTAGCTGTCACTTATCCTGATGTTTTCAATGGGTTTAGGATTGATGGAATTTCACCTTTGAATACAGACTATTTCAAGATTTTGATTTTACGGGTGCGTATGTAACAGATTGAGAGATGTCCGAAAAGACACATGGGCTTCAGATCAGTCATCAGCATGATACAGTTTAAGAACTGCTCCTGTTGATTCAGAAGAAAGCTCAGCTGAAGACAGCCTGTGTTTAGTAACCAAGCCAGGAGAAGTGTGGTCCAGTGCAGGGCATGTAACATGTGGGAGCATGAAGACTCTTGATGAAGATTGATTTGACACCTGCCACAATTACAACTAGATTATGCTTCAAGAATTGACCGAGTGTATGTGACTGACTTGTATAGTAATATTAAGAATTGTAAAAATATTCCATTGTCTTTAACAGACCATAATATGATATTAACTGAATTTCTGCTTAATAATCGTTGTAAAATAGGTAGAGGAATATGGAAGTTAAATGTTTCATTATTGGAGAGGGACGACTTCATGGAAAAATGTGAAAGATTATGGCACTTTTAAAAAAGGAAAGAATTAAATACTCCAACATTATGGAATGGTGGGATACATTTGTGAAAGCAAAATTAAAAGAGTTTTTCATAAGGCTATCTAAACAAGCTATACAAGAGAAGTATGGCACTAAAATTTTGCAAAATTATCTTGAATACTTATCAAGTAAAGCCTCTGTAGGTTACAATAAATTTAAAGAGATGAAGGCTATAAAAGATAGAATGAAATCAATAAAAGATGAAATATGTGAAGGTATAAAGATTAGGTTAAGGACAGAAGAGAGAATAAAAGGAGAGAGATTACTTGCAAATTTATTAGTTAAAGAGAAACTCAGAGGGAAGCAAAATAGTATTCGGCAACTGAGGTTAGAAATCGGTGTGACGCTCGACAACACAGAGGCGATAGTCTGTCATGTACAGGATCACTATGAAAAACTGTTCACAAAGATAAATACTGATGAACAGCTGCAAGATAGTTTCCTTAATTGTATAGGGAGCACAATAACTGATGAGGACAATGAAATGTTATGTAGAAAGGTATCTGTCGAAGAGGTATTGAATACGTTAAAGATGATGAATAAAGGCGGAACTCCGGGTGAAGATGGTCATCCTCTGGAATTCTATTTAAAGACATGGAATGTAATTAAGTCAGAGTTTTCTGAAATAATTAAGTTTGCTATAGATTTAGACCTTGAATTAGGAAAAAGCCAAAAAAAGGGTATCTTGAAATGAGTACCTAAAAGTGGTGATTTATTGTGTTTAGAAAACTGGAGACCTATTTCTTTACTGAATACGGATTACAAAAGCATTGCAAAAATTTTGGCTAATAGATTAGAAAGTGTTCTTCATAAAGTTATATCACGAGAACAGTTTTGTTCGGTTAAGGGAAGATCAAGAGTGAAATGTAATACTCTAATTAGGGATGTAACTTATTATGCAAATGAAAATAATTTGGATTGTGCTCTAGTTAACCTGGATTGGAGTAAGGCGTTTGATAAAGTTAACTTGAGTTTCATGTTTAGAACACTCTCACGGATGGGTTTTAGTGAGTTGTTTATCATGAAAATGTTATATATACTGGATGCTTAAGTGCAGTTTGTGTAAATGGGATTGTTAGCGGCTTTTTTCCTGTTGAGAGATCCAAAAGGCAAGGATGTCCTATGTCGATGATAGCATATATATTGTTTCAAGAATCTTTATACAGAACAATTAAACAAAGCAATGAAATTGTGCCAGTGAACCTCCCTGATGGGTTCCAGTGTTCTGTTGTAGGTTTTGCTGATGACAGCTCTGTAAAGCAATAAAGAAAGAAGTATTAAAGTAGTTTTTAGTATTATAAAGCAATTTGAGCTAGCTATTGGTGCAGAACTAAATAGAGATAGGACAAAAATGTATGGCCACTTGATTGGATACAACAGAAAAATAAGTGTATGGTATTAGGCATATTGATAACCAATGATTATAAGGAAATGCTAGAGGAAAATATGCTTTCGACTCGATACTTGTCTTTGTATCAGAAGTCTATTCTTGTAAATGCTCTTATTTTAAGTAAAGATTGGTACATGTGTCATGTATTTCCATTACGGAAAGAGAAAGCAAATATAATAGAACAATCTGTTTTCCGGTATTTGTGGTGTGGAACTTACCAACCAATTAAAATTGATTCCTTGTATCTGCCAAAAACAGAAGGTGGTATTGGGGTTATTAATGTGTTTTATAAAGCAGCAGCTATTTTAACAAGTACATTCTTGAATATTGTGTTATTTGATAGTTATGGACGAGAATTAGCCTTATATTACACATGTATTAGAATAAATTTGTTGTGGGTTGTAGAAGATTGCCTTAATATGTCTTATGTTGCTAATCCATTTTATAATATCATTATTGGTAATGTAAGGAAATAATTAAGAAGGCCTAATTTTCCATACGTCAAAAGTAAGAATATTTATCAGTATTTGATGCCAACCCATAAATAAGCCCATTGTAATTGAGAGATACCGTTGCATAACTGGGGTATTATATGGAGTAACTTTGTATGCAAATTCGTTGACCCCTATCAAAGAAGTATTATGGCAGAGATTTTCTTTTTGTATGAATCTTTGGCTACTAAGGAAAGACTGAAGATATTGAATATTGCTGATAATAATTTTTGCAATAAATGTATGGAAAACGAAAATCATCTGCTTGTTGTCTATTTTTGTAAATATGTTAAAAATATTTGGAAGTGGTTCCAGAATTTCATTGAAGAAGTATTTGATATAAAAGTTCAGTATCCAATAAAAGTATTGATGTTGGATTTCGATTATAAAGAAAAGAAGAAGAAAAATACATTAAGTATACTTATTATTGCGTATGTCAATTGTTTGTGGTACAGCAGAGAAGGGGTGTTACAAAGTCAAATAATTTCAATATTAAAATGTAAAATAAAGTACACAGAATGGGTATTATCAAATGCATATGAACTTGAATAATATTTGAATTCATGTAACTAATGTACTTAATATGTAATATTAGATATTATTATGATTTTTTTAGATAATTAATTGATAATTGTAATAAAATATTAATTTAAAAAAATTCAGAATGTAAGTTTGATGATCCGAACTAGATATATAAAATGACCCACGGGGCAAGTTGGCACGAAAAACCTATTTTTTTCTAAAGCTTATTGTTACCTTATGTTGAAAGCAAACAACAATTATTTTGCTATATGATAAAGACGAATGTTAATATTTTTCAATGGTGGTAAGAATTTTGCAAAAATGTTTGTTTTATATTCGCAATAACCAAAATTGTGAAAAGTGTGCCAACTAGCCCCGGTCTCCCATATATATATATATATATATATATATATATATATATATATATATATATATATATATATATATATATATATATGTGTGTGTGTGTGTGTGTGTGTGTGTGTGTGTGTGTGTGTGTGTATTAGTGTGCGTGTCCATACATACCAATAAACTAACACAGAAAGACACATATACAAATATACTATATCTATATCATATATTACAGTTCCAGGGGATGACTAGAGAACAGAAATATGACTTCGAATAATTCCTTCAATGTTCTTCAGCATTTGGGTTCTTTAAACGATACAGCTTTTTGTTCTTTCACATTTCGTCATATTTATTTACCTTTCCACTTTATCACCTGGAAATCATTGTCATTCCTTTAATATTATTCGTTATTATTTTAAGTTTCCAATGAATGTCTGTTTCAACTGCCTACTGACATTTTCTGACTTAGATATAGAGTTGGTCCAGTGGAGACGACTCCTGGTTTCCGATCAGTCAAGTTAAGCTGGTTTGCGTGTGGTCAGTACTTGGATAGGTGACCGTCACTAACTTCCTGTTGTATGCTTTACAATGGGTGAAAAGGGTTCATTTCCCCGATTATGAGAATGTGTCACGTCCATAGTGTGTTTATACACAAATAAGTATTTCGTAAATCGAAGAATGAAAAAAAAAATAGTAGCACCCTTTGTTGGATTCGTACCTTCGCCCGACACATCGCTTTGACCAATTGGATGTGATGATTAAGATGATTACTTGCTGATGTGCAGTTGTTTTAAAACAACGGTGCAATATATATGACTCTCATCCAAGAAAGAACCAGAGGGAGAGCATGAAACATGATTCAGATGACGGTCACCCATCCAGGGTACCGATCACACCCAAAGCAGCTTAACTTCACTGATCGGAAACCAGGAGTCGTCTCATCTTAAAAGGTCAATATTAGCACAAACCGACAGTAATTATATAATATAATATATGTATATTATAAAACTTTCTGGTGCGGCTGTGCATAAATTCCGATCATATAGGGGAAGTCCTTATACGATCAGATTTTATTCGCTTTTGGGTTCTACGCGTTGAGAGTCGTTACCACTCGGCCATTTTCAATTACTTGGAATATCTACTGTATCTAGAATTTAACCCTATTCCGTGTAAGAAAGGCACCAGGGCCAAAGCAAAAACCCTTAATTTGGAATTGTATTACGTCCTCCTAAATTTTATTATTCCCGATACAATTCTTCCACCAACAGTCCTCTTTTCATAATAAAATCCACCATGAAATCTACCTTGGATAATATTAATTGCATTCAAACCATTTCATGAACGATCGCTATCCCAAGCAGCCCTTCACCGTCTTAACGATGCGTTTTTGTTTTTCTTCTTTCCAACTTGAATTACGACATCCAGTGTAACGAAGATGGCCCGAGATCGCTGCTGTAATTTACAATACTGTATTTTTTCTTTTAATGAGAATCAACAGCTTTTTTTTTATCTTTTAGTCTTTGTTCTTTGTATATGCTGGAGAGGAGGCGAAATGAAAAGCGTCTGTGTTAGATAACATGGCTCTCTTAGGCCTAGTGTTACTCAAGATTCTATGGAAGGCTGCTTGAGATAGTGATGCTCATGAAATGTTTTCTATGAATTGAATATAATACAAGATGGATTTCATGAGTGATTTGATTTAAAAAAAGATGTGTGTTGGTGGCAGAACTGTCTCGGGAATGATAGAATTTGGCAGGACGTGAAATGATTCAAATTAAGAGGGATTTGATTTGGCGTTGGTGACCTTCTTACCCGTAATAAGGCTTGGGATAGCGATCGTTCAAGAAATGCTTTCTCTGAGTTTAATATAAAACAAGGTGGATTTCAAGCTTGATTTGATTAAGAAAATAGATATGGTGGTGGCAGAAGTGTATGGGGAGTAATAAATTTTAGGGAGACGTAATATAATTGTAATTTAAGGCGATGTGACTTGGCCCTGGTGCCTTTCTTACACGGAATAGGATCAACCTCTAGATACAGTAGCAGTTCCAAGACGCTTCCATCAGTAAATAGATATGGCCGAGTGGTTAAGACTCTCGACGCTTAGGACCCAAACCCTAATAAATACTGATCGCATAAGGACTTCCCCTATACGATCGGAATTTATGCACAGCCGCACCAAAAAGTTTTATAATATACATATATTATATTATATAATTACTGTCGGTTTGTGCTAATATTGACCTTTTAAGATGAGACGACTCCTGGTTTCCGATCAGCCAAGTTAAGCTGCTTTGGGTGTGGTCAGTACCCTGGATGGGTGACCGCCATCAGAATCATGTTTTAGCTCTCCTTCTGGTTCTTTCTTGGATCAGAAGCAAATTTTATATACGTTTATGTATATATACACTTATATACTACCTACACAAGCAGAGATATTATATACAAGATGTTATGAGTAAATGTAAATGCTAGATATAGCAATAACAATACAGTAATATGTATAGTATTCATGAATGATTTTTCCTGGAAGTAATGTGCATGAATGTTTGTTAGGGGAGGTTATGGCTGAGGTTGTGGGGGATGGCGATTGGTATTCTCGTCTGCTGACACTGCTTCCAACTCCCTCAGTTATATATATATATATATATATATATATATATATATATATATATATATATATATATATATATATATATATATATATATATATATATATATATTATATATATATGTGTGTGTGTGTGTGTGTGTGTGTGTGTTTATAGCGTGAAGCTTATGTGTATTGACTAAAACCTCCCTCAGCTCTGTCCCTTTCTAAAACTAAAAGTAATTTGCTATTCTATCCATAAGAGAGAGATCTCGAGAGAAACAGACATTTTATACAGAAGATGATGATCAGGACATTACTGTAGTAGTCCATAATTCCAGCGAAGCAGATTATTTATCTCCTGGGAAATAAAAATTTACTTATGAATCTTGAATGTCAAAAGTTTGCTCATACGTAATAATGAACCTAAAGTTTCACTAAAGCTACCTAATGTTACGCCAAAATAACATGCATTTATTATCGTAATTTAAATGGTTTATTTATCAAAATTCTTTTTCTATGGACCGAAAAATAACAATACTATAAAGTTCGTGTGTTAGGGGAATGGGAAGCAGTACAGCAGACGAGAATCCCAACCGCCATCCCGCACACCATCAGCCATAAATAACCTCTCCTAACAAACACAAATGCACGTTACTCCCATGCAAAATCATCCAAAAAAACTAGAGATATTACTGTATTATTATTGCTATATCTAGCATTAATGTTTCCTCATAATATCTTGAATTTTATCTCTTGTAATAATGGCTTGTCGAGGGTGAAGGTGAATGCTTTTCAAACTGTCAGGCTAAATGCTAATAGTACCTACGTATAGAAAATGAAACCGAATCAGTTCATGAATGCAAAAACGGTTTCTGGGAGATCTGAAACACCACTGTAATTAAATATTTCTGTTTTAGTCAAGGTTAACCATCTTGAGACCACGTACTTTTATTAAGTAGTTAACTTTGAAATCGCAATGATCATACGAACAAAGTTATAGCCACGAAGGAGAATTGAAACAATTTCCCATTGTGGCTGTAACTTTGTTAATATATATATATATATATATATATATATATATATATATATATAATATATATATATATATATATATATATATATATATATATATATAATGTCTTTTTACAGTAATACAACAGCATAATATGAAGGCAAAGGGACCATAAAACACTATCTGAACATTGCAACCATATAATTCGAGCACTTCCTTCTGTGCTCCTGATCACTGGTAAAATATGGACATAGAATATCTTACAAGAGTTTACATACAAGCATAGTAGCTGTCTGTACAAAAGGAAAATGCTGGAATCTGCTATCATCAATCAAACCAATAATATGAACCTGTCAGGAGGACATTGGAAATCGGATGACATCGACGAATTAATCCTTAGGCCGATCGTTAAGCAGGTCAAGTCAAGTATATCTTAGACCGGTCACTCACGTCAGATGGGATCTGTAATGCCCGATCGAAATGGGCGGGGTTTAAGCAAGTTTGAATGTGAGTGGGGTGTTTTTTAGTCAAGTCAGACCTGATCAAGCCCGGCAGTCAAGCCGGATCGACAAACCTGCCAGTTGAGGTTTGAATGAACAACTCACGGTCCGACATGACAGTCAAGTCGGGATTTTTCAGATTAAGTCGTCCAGAACTGTTATGCTGACCGTGAGTGGTGTCTTCGACGAGATTTGATGAACTACTATGAGATTCAGGGTCTCTGTAACACAGTTTTTTGGACTTTGCTCCTTGTCAAAGCATCGGATGTAGCTGAAAGTTGGCATATGTATATTTTGCAACCACACACAAATTTTGTCAGCATTACCAATACCCGATAGTTTTAATTTTTATAGAGTAAAAATGATTTAGTCGACGCCATGGCCAATGATTACGAGCCAAGAGTCGAAAAACATTCATTACGTATATAAGCAACGTAAAAACCTTTTGACGGAATGTTGCCCCGCCCATCCACCAAACAGAAACTCCATCGGCTCTGAAACCCAAAGACTTTATGAATGGCGAAACGATACATAGATGTGGGTGGGGTATCAGTGCTAGCGTAGTAATACTACTGTAGCAGTAGTGCCGCAACAGTATAGCAGTAATAACCATGAATTAAACGTTTAGGCCAACTGCTGGGATCCTTGAGGATCATTTAGCACTTCTTACAACTACTCGAGAAATTAGTTTTTATAGCCAGAAGTTAAATTTTCTAATCCAACAATGCCCATGGTAGCCTTCAGTGTTATCCTGAATTATAACGAGGCGAAAGTGGGTAGAGCCTCATCAAGTCATCATTCTGACGATAATTATTGGTGAAGGTTTAAAGCCAATATACGGTACCGGCTATTTTTTTTTTTTTTTTTTTTTTTTTTTTCAGTAAATAAGTAGCCTAAATATCTTCGTGATTGCTTGGTCCCCTACTCTCAAGTTACTAGCGCTGCTGTAAGAGTTAGACATGCTGATGACCCATATAGACTATTCGAAATTAGTGTGAATTATGCAATAGGAGGAAGAACTTTTTGTTATGCTGCCCCGAGACTCTTCAACGACCTTCCACTTGATGTCAAGAATAGCAAAAATGTGGCAGCATTCAAGAAAAACCTGAAGACTTATCTCTTTGGAAAGTGCTATAATAGTGATCAGAAAACTATTAAGCCTGAATATAAATGCTAGCGAATATTGAAAAGATACAGAGCAAAATATAAACTGGAAAGAAATTATTTTCACACATCAAGGCCCGCCTGAACAGACTCTTAGTGTCTGATGGAGGGCGAGAAATAAACCCCTAAAAGTAAAAAGTAAGTAAGTAGATAGCCAATAAATAAAAATTGCTTGACATTGGATATAGCAGTTATCAAATCAAGCTTGTCTACTATGTTTTTGAAAATTACCAACTATTCCCTACATCTTGTCAATCTGATTGTGACCTATAAAGTAGACTGTAATTTCTTAGGAAACCTATTTTGGGAGTTAGACTAATAATCAAAGTGTTTTTGTATTTATTAACATATTTTTGTTGGTTTGTACATTATGACAATTATCAGTGGAGAGGTTCCAGAGTTCATAAAGGTGCACTGCTTTGCTTGTATTTAAATTTGTATGTCATTGTTGCCAGAGGTTTAGCCTTCGTTACGTATAGCCAATCATCCATCGAGAAAGAGGGAAGAAATGCTGTCATAAGTTACGTAACGAGTGCGTTCGAAACCTTTTCTCTGAGTAAGTTGGGCCGTCTTCAAAAAAAGTCACTTTTACATTATAAGTACCAAATTTATTCAACCTGCAGAATACACTCAAAATTTATGTGTAGATATAATATGTATTCTGAATGAGCGGTATATTTATGAAATGCATAGATAAAAAGTTATTGCGAAAAAACCGTGTTACAGAGGCCCTGAATCTCATAGTAGGAGGTTCATTTATCAAGAAACGGCACAGAAGAGGATATCGTTCAACATGTCAGACTTTCCATAGATAGAGAGTTCTGGTCGGGGTTCTTCAAGATTTACAATCGTAGCAATGTCTGTTGAATATAAAAAGTAAAGAATAAACTGACAAACACAAAAGAAATGCAACTTATCAATCGATATTTGAGAAACTAAAGAAAAAGAGTCCTGATGCAACGAAACAAATGGTGAACAAGAACATAAATAATAAATATAAGACCTTCATATCGGAAAGAATTAAGGAGAGTAGAGTCATCAAAGAAATCAGGAATTGGTGCATAAGACGTTTCGGGAATTACAACGAGTAGCTGTTGCTGGCGCATCGTGTTTATGGCAGGAATTTTGTTGTTGTTTTACAGGTTAGGAATATGTTTTATTCAGCGCATACCTATTACATGCATTAAAGGCCTTTATAAACCACAAACAACAACAACAGAAGCCGTGGATTTGAGACAACTGCAGCCATTGGTCATTTGGGTAAATCTTTACCCTGCAGTTTAGGTCCGTATCGATTTAGATATATAGGTATCGTTTGATTTTCCATTGTTTTCCAATTTGGTTTATTGTTAATATGCTTTGAAAGTCTTCGGAAATTCGTCATCTCCTTTTCACCGAAAGTAAGAAAGAACAAAAATGTCAATTAATAGGCTGGTTTTGTCCTTCAGAAATGAAATCATCGGACAGTCAGTCAGTCAGTCAGTCAGTCAGCGTTTCCTTTCCATACAGTACCAAGCATAACACTCAGTGGGGTCTTGTGTGGAAATATTTGTACCCATAAACATACAGGTACGGGGATATGGAATATGGGGGCCGTAGCCCCCATCTAGGACTAGGGTAAGTCAATAGGGGCTAATGGTTTTTTTCCATTTGTCCACCCACCTGTGGTGTTTGCGTATGGTAACACTGCGTCCCGGGCTTTAGATAGTTCCATTTTCAACAACAATAGCAATATCTTATTTAGAATATTAACGGTGTAATTCACATACAGTACATTATTGAAACACTTTTCAGTTGCAAATGTACACCCAGATATCCTTTTATTTACCTAAAACTTACACAGAGCGAACCTATCTAAAGCCCTAGATGCAGTGTTACCAACGCCAACACCACAGGCAGATGGACAGATGAAAAAAAACAAGTATTTTTTTTTTATTGGTAAAAAGTATTTGGATGAGGGTTACCTATAACGGAAGATAATAACAATAGGAAAAATGAAGAATATCATGTTTCATGCAAGGATGGGATGTACTAGCCTAGCTAATTCCACTAAAACTAACCTCCTAGCTGGGGGGCTTTGCCCCCTTTTTCTTACCTTATTAGCCTTATCGGGTACATGTTCCTTGCTGATGGTTTGCGATACTGCCATCCCAGTAGTTTTCTTCAGTTTTCTTTAGGTAAAAAAAAAAAAAATAACATTAATTTCTTAACCTAAAGTATATGAAATGGCAAGTTAAAGCTTTTTTATATATTAGGCTAGATTGAGGCTAGGTTTAGAAATGTTTGGTTAAGTTGTGTTTTTACAGACAGAAAGAAGAAGAAGAAGAAGAAGAAAACTGCTGGGTCATCTTTACTTGATATGAACAATTTCATGCCTTACCATATTTATATTAATTTTTTCCTCGATTATTAAGCATTTGCAGACGTTGTGTGTTGAGACTAAGTTTCATGTTTTGTTCTGTTTGATCTAAAATAAATATATTTATATATACTGAATAAGGTAAGAGGTAGGTGTGTTTTAAAACCGAAAAATAACCAAGCTATCCATGTTGTTTTCTTATTTTCAAGGAAAGAGGGTTAGCAATGAATTTCTGTCATGAATGTTACTAGAATGTATAAAAATAGTCAGTAAGTAAGATGCTTCGAATTATTATAAAATGTAAATTAAAGTTGTCACTTTTGTTATTATTGCCTCAAATATTATAAGCCTAGGCCAATTTTACACTAGCCCATAATGCTTAACCTAACCTGTCACACTGCGTATCACTGAAAGGACAGGAGGCTTCAGACCAGGAGAAAGGTGTTGACAAAAGAGAAGTTAGACCATCTTCTAGACATGCTGAGGTCACTCATGAAGAAGTGGTCAACAACAGGAGACAAACAAGCATTGCAAAGAGAAAGCATCCTATCCTCACGTCAGATGATGACTTCGGAAAATGACAGATCACATCCACAGCCTCACTTGCCCCATTATTCAGGTATGTGTTAAATAGTGTCTTTTCACCAGCATAGAGCTTAGCTATGAAAGCCACATAGGCACATACTATCTTGGACATTACTTGTTTCTGATTAATATTCTACCTGGGTTCGGGATTTTACATTTGTTTACTGTAGTGACTTGATTGAAGAATCTTTGCCAAATTTGTAAATACTGTAAATATGTCTGAAATTGTATATATTATTATTATTATTATTATTATTATTATTATTATTATTATTATTATTATTATTATTATTATTATTATTATTATTATTATTATTATTAATATCATTATTATTATTATTATTATTTTCTTAAAAGTGATTGCTGCCTCAGCTGCATTAATTTTATAAAGGTTCTTCTCGATTTTTCTAATTATTGTTTTCTCATTGTTGCTTAAACTGGTGAGCAACGCACCGAAGGTTGACATATTTCAATTGGGTAATAGTCAAAACGATTGGACTTTTATTGGTAAAAAATTCCAGTTGGGGTAGTCAAATTTTCGTGCATATCCCATAGAGTTTATTGCTTGTAGAATTTATGTTAAATTCTATTCTTTTCGTGGGGCCGCGACGTTTCGTCTGAATAAACCTCAGACATCCTCTTGGGCGGAGGTGGTTGAAGGACTGAAGTGAGTGGGTGAGTCCGACTGCTTATATTGTGGCGCTGCCTTTTCATTGGCTAGTGAATGGGGAGCTGCATTTTGATTGGCTGCGGGCTGAAGCCAGCTCTCGAGCGCATGCTCAACAGGTGTACCGATCTTCTCACCTGCATAACATCATGCCAGGCTTCATTTTGATTGGTCAGAGGCCGTGTGACATCACTGCTGGTACTATTCATGTTATTAATGTCATCTTCGGTGTTATTTTCCTTTTGAATTGGAACGTTTTCGGGCGGCGATATGGTGAAGTTTGCCGTTACTGGAGTGTTCCTTCGCATGCAGGTTGGAAGCAAAAAGGCCTCCTGTGTCGTATTCATGGAGGGCTTTTGCTCCTGGATGAGTAAAGCCTCCAGAAGGCGCAGAGGGCGAGGGTCGGGTGTTCTCCCTATTATCCTGGTGTTGCGGATCATACAGTCGCGGGAAATTGTGTCTCGGTGGGCGATGAGGGCGTGATTCTTGATAGCCCCTTCTAGGGCATAACAGGAGATTCTCTTCGCAAGACGCATGGTAGTCATCAAAATATATCATAAGGCCTTCTTGCACTCTGAATACTGCGAGAAGGAGAAGGCGATGAAGATGATCATTAAGAAGAACATCCTCCTCATCGAAGAAGGCAAGATGGTGGACCTTATAATATACTACAAAAACCGGAAAACAAGAGACCTAATCATGAAAAATAACCCCTCACCGCCATCAGGAGACCCCTCAAGCAGACAAACGTAGTATACCAATACGTATGCCCTGCCCGAGGATGTCCTGGGAAGCACATTGGAATGACTACCATGCATCTTGCGAAGAGAATCTCCTGTCACGCCCAAGAAAGGGCTATCAAGAATCACGCCCTCATCGCCCACCGAGGCACAATTTCCCGCGACTGTATTATCCGCAACACCAGGATAATAGGGAGAGCACCCGACCCTCACCGTCTGCGCCTTCTGGAGGCTTTACTCATCCAAGAGAAAAAGCCCTCCATGAATATGACACAGGAGGCCTTTTTGCTCCCGTCCTGCATGCGAAGGAACACTCCAGTAACGGCAAACTTCACCATATCACCGCCCGAAAACGTTCCAATTCAAGAGGAAAATAACACCGAAGATGACATTAATACCATGAATAGTACCAGCAGTGATGTCCCACGGCCTTTGACCAATCAAAATGAAGCCTGGCATGATGTTATGCAGGTGAGAAGATCGGTACACCTGTTGAGATATGTCAACCTTTGGTGCGTTGCTCACCAGTTTAAGCAACAATGAGAAAACAATAATTAGAAAAATCGAGAAGAACCTTTATAAAATTAATGCAGCTGAGGCAGCAATCACTTTTAATAAAACATGTTTCAAAGAGGGTTTATTTCCAGCATATTATTATTATTATTATTATTATTATAGAGGTTAGTGTTTGGAGCAAATAACCTTGATATATGGCATGGTTATGCATTTTTCTTATAGTAAAAGTGAATTGTTCTATACGTATATCTTATATCCTTTGCTCGATCTTCTCATCTTATCATCCCTATGATTTTCCTCTCCTCCACAGTTGGACACTTGTAGTTAAGGCTAAATACAATAGATAGTGCAGAGAACATTTATTTATTTCAGAGGAAATTGGTCTACTTGATGGTCCTACTGAAACACCAAGTACTACTCAGTCCTCACAAAGATTTGCTCTGTTGGTCCTTCTACAAGTACTACACCTTCAAGAGAGATTGCAGAAGGTATATGATTATGTGTTGTCATGGGCTAGAGTTAGTGATCTTTGTTGAGAGTGAACAATGGTTAGAAATATATATACCTATAGAATGAATATTAGTGTGTAAAAAAAGGTAACTGTAAATGCTAAGATAGTAAGTAATATTACAAATTCACCTTCAAGAGGATCTACCCTGACATTTTTATTTGATTCATCTTTTTGAGTAAGCAAAGACTATAGAGGCCTTTTTTTTCATTGGCCTGTAGGTGTCCACTGCTGAACAAAGGCTTCCCAACCTGTTTTCATGAGTTGAAGGACTGTGCCAGTTTTTGCCTGCAAACTTTTGTATCTCATCTCTCAACGTCGTCACCTTTTCCAACTCCAGGTGCTGCCGTGTCCTATCCCCTAGTTGGGAGCTTCCTGGTACAGTAGGACGTCGGAGATAAGAATAAAATGAGATGCACTGTTTCTAATTTGATGGCCCTCTTATAATTCTAGGTTTATTATACATTTCAGGCC
Source organism: Macrobrachium nipponense (assembly GCF_015104395.2). Taxonomy (NCBI): domain Eukaryota; kingdom Metazoa; phylum Arthropoda; class Malacostraca; order Decapoda; family Palaemonidae; genus Macrobrachium; species Macrobrachium nipponense. The sequence goes on along the minus strand of NC_061091.1, from coordinate 70,371,515 downwards.
ATGAAAGTAAAACTGACTTGGTAAAATCTGAGATTGAAGAGGTTAAGAGGGCGTCATCCCAGTTTAAAGATGAAATCTTGGAAGCAGAGATAAAAATTTTGATGATGACCCTAGAGAAAATCTAAACCAGCTTTTCCCCACCATTCTGACTTCTGAAGAGGAAGTGGAACAGTTTGAAAAAACACTCAGAAAAGCCTTATATAAGGTCAGTGGTAAGTATACATATTTTTTTATATGGGTACCCATTTACTTATTCATGCACAACATTATTTTGTAGGGTTTAAGACAAAACTAAAACAGGTTGCCAATAGAATTACACCATTCAGAATTACAATGAAGTCAGCATTATAGAGCCTTTAACAACAATGACTAAAGTTTTTCCTTTTGGAAAATTAATATTACTTTCTGTTAAATACTGCATGGTGAATTGTTTCAAGGGTTTTACCAAATACATACTCTGGAATGTAGTAGTACCTGCATTTTACCTTGCCATAGATTTATCTGATCCCTCCACTCATTAGTATATTGCAAATCGTGGATCTCTGTTTTTTGTAGCCTACTCTAATCATTGTTTAATTTATCTTGTCAGGTTACTGAACTGGGCTTCAGTGTTTGCAAATAAAGATGAGAAAACAGTGACCCTCTGAGGGGTCATGACACAAAAATTGATGGGGGAGTTTTCATTGAAGGAATCAAGAGAAAGAGGAAATAGTCTGATGCTCTACTACATGGATTAATTCGTGGTATTTATTATTTTATTTATCATTTATTATTAATTACATTCAATTTTAAAATAATGTACGTGGTACCTGCATACTTTTGGGGCGCATTATTTAAGATTTAAATATATTTTAGATTATCTTTCCATCACTGATTGCTACTAACCCTCTTCTTGCAAATAGCACAAGGCCACTTTCCAATAACAACAATGGTCCCTCACCCACAACATTGATCATAACCAAACAGTTTTACTTACATTATTCACTCATAAACCTTTGGACTCCAGTCTACTCTTTCATTTCATGAATTTCTTTTTAGCTCCCCACAATTAATACCAAGTCGTCTGCATAATGCAATTCCCCAGGCAACCCGGATCCCTTAAAGTCCTTAAATTGATATCACCTCCATAATCATGACAAACAGGTTACAAGTACTAATATACTAATATCAGTAATAATATTAATTTGTTACACAATTAATTTAGACATATTAAGCTTATGATCATGGATTTAATGTACTATTCCACATTGAGAGAGGCAGAATGCGGGGATCAGAAAACTAAAGTTTAATGCTCCATCATAGTCCTGAGCCCTGGACTCCCTTTTACTTATTAAGATGTTTGATTGTTGTGTCTGTAAATATGTGTCAGAGTTGTGTGATTGTTGTGGTATGGATGTTGATGTGTGTCTGGGTTGAATGATTGTAATTCCTAAAATTGGCTTTATATATTTTCGTATTGCTTTCTTTGTACCTTTCCTTTATTAATTGTATTTTTTAATTTTTTTTAGTTTTTGCTATTCTCACTATTGTTCTCTTCATATACTTCATATATAATTTTTTTTCTTCAGGTGTTGCCAAAGGATTTCTGCCCAAACAAGATAAGGAAGCTGACATCGTGATAGATGGCACTATTCCTGCCATCCTCAAATTTGCACCAATGGGGAAGGAGGCTTAGAAGTTGAAGTCAAGATCAAAACCAAAGGAGATCGAGGCCTCTCCATCCGCCTCTTTTCTGACACCTAAAATGTTACATAACCCCATAAACTGTTTTACTTGCTTGTGACTGGAGCTCCCTCTTCATGAATTCTTGTGTAAATTGATAAATGCTTGTACTACTATGTACTGCATTTCATAAGTTAAGTCATTTTCTTTAATTGGTTACAGTAAAAGTGTCCTCATATATAAATTTATTTGTCCAAACGCCTGTGGAATAGTTAAGTGAGATATTGAAAAATGATGTATTACCCTTGTGGACAGAATTATGAATAAATTTGTAGACTTTATATCATCGTTGGTATTTCAATGAATTCATGGTCTTCCTGCCCTTGGAGTGGTAGTAAGGCATCATAGATAATGCGTTTTATTAGTAAATAGATTATAAGAATATGGTACATATATAATATGTTTATATACAGATATAAGTATTTCGTAAAATGAAGAATGAAAGGAAAAGAACATTGGCGTCCGTTATTGGATTCGAACCTTCGCTCTTCACATCAGCGAGAGATCGCATTGACCTATTGTTTTTTCCTTTCATTCTTAATTTCACAAAATAATTAAGTATATATACACATACAGGTATATAAAAGTTGCTTCTAATCCAAGAAAGAACCAAAAGGAGAGCGTAAATCATGATTCAGATGACGGTCACCCATCCAGGGTACCGATCACACCCAAAGCAGCTTAACTTCACCGATCGGAAACCAGGAGTCGTCTCATCTTAAAAGGTCAATATTAGCACAAACCGACATAATTATAATAATATAATATAGGTATATTATTTTTTAAAAAACCTTTTTTGGGTGCGGCTGTGCATAAATTCGATAGTATAGGGGAAGTCCTTATACGATCAGTATTTCTCTGCTGGGTTCTACGCGTTGAGAGTTATTACCACTCGGCCATTTTCAATTACTTGACATCTTACTGTATCTAGAGGTAAACCCTATTCCGTGTAAGAAAGGCACCAGGGTCAAAGCAAATATCCTTCATTTGGAATTGTATTACGTCCTCCTAAATTTTATTATTCCCGATACAATTCTTCCACCAACAGTCCTCTTTTCATAATAAAATCCACCATGAAATCTACCTTGGATAATATTAATTGCATTCAAACTATTTCATAAACGATCGCTATGCCAAGCAGCCCTCCATCGTCTTAACGATGCGTTTTTGTTTTTCTTCTTTCCAACTTGAATTACGACATCCAGTGTAACGAAGATGGCCCGAAATCGCTGCTGTAATTTACAGTACTATATTTTTTTTAATGAGAACCATCAATAGCTTTGTTTTATCTTTTAGTCTTTGTTCTTTGTATATGCTGGAGAGGAGGCGAAATGAAAAGCGTCTGTGTTAGATAACATGGCTCTCTTAGGCCTAGTGTTACTCAATACTATGGAAGGCTGCTTGAGATAGTGATGCTCATGAAATGTTTTCTATGAATTGAATATAATACAAGATGGATTTCATGAGTGATTTGATTTAAAAAAAGATGTGAGTTGGTGGCAGAACTGTCTCGGGAATGATAGAATTTGGCAGGACGTGAAATGATTCAAATTAAGAGGGATTTGATTTGGCGTTGGTGGCCTTCTTACCCGGAATAAGGCTTGGGATAGCGATCGTTCAAGAAATGCTTTCTCTGAGTTTAATATAAAACAAGGTGAATTTCAAGCGTGATTTGATTAAGAAAATAGATATGCTGGTGGCAGAAGTGTATGGGGAGTAATAAATTTTAGGGAGACGTAATATAATTGTAATTTAAGGCGATGTGATTTGGCCATGGTGTCCTTTTTATCCGGAATAGGGGTAATCATTTAGATACAGTAGAAGTTCCAAGACGCTTCTATCACTAATTAGATATGGCCGGGTGGTTAAGACTCTCGACGCTTAGGACCCAAACCCAAATAAATACTGACCGTATTAGGACTTCCCCTATACGATCGGAATTTATGCACAGACGCACCAAAAAGTTTTATAATATACATATATAATATTATATAATTACTGTCGGTTTGTGCTAATATTGACCTTTTAAGATGAGACGACTCCTGGTTTCAGATCAGTGAAGTTGAGCTGCTTTGGGTGTGGTCGGTACCCTGGATGGGTAACCGCCATCAGAATCGTGTTTTAGCTCTCCTTCTGGTTCTTTCTTGGATCAGAAGCCAATTTTATATACCTGTATGTATGTATACACTTATACACTACATATATAAGCAGAGATATTATATACAAGATGTTATGAGTAAATGTTAATGCTAGATATAGCAATTACAATACAATAATATGTATAGTATTCATGAATGATTTTGCCTGGAAGTAATGTGTATGAATGTTTGTTAGGGGAGGTTATGGCTGAGGTTGTGGGGGATGGCGATTGGTATTCTCGTCTGCTGACACTGCTTCCCACTCCCTCAGTTATATATATATATATATATATACATCATATATATATATATATATATATATATATATATATATATATATATATATATATATATATGTGTGTGTGTGTGTGTGTGTTTGTGAGTGTGTGTGTGTGTGTGTGTGTGTGTGTGTGTTTATAGCGTGCAGCTTATGTGTATTGACTAAAACCTCCCTCAGCTCTGTCCCTTTCTAAAACTAAAAGTAATTTGCTATTCTATCCATAAGAGAGAGATCTCGAGAGAAACAGACATTTTATACAGAAGATGATGATCAGGACATTACTGTAGTAGTCCATAATTCCAGCGAAGCAGATTATTTATCTCCTGGGAAACAAGAATTTACTTATCAATCTTGAATGTCAAAAGTTTGCTCATACGAATAATGAACCTGGAGTTTCACTTAAGCTACTTGATGTTAAGCAAAATTAATGCATTTATTATCGTAATTTAAATGGTTTATTTATCAAAATTCTTTTTTTATGGACCGAATAATAATAATACAATAAAGTTCGTGTGTTGAGGGAATGAGAAGCAGTACAGCAGACGAGAATCCCAACCGCCATCCCGCACACCATCAGCCATAAATAACCTCTCCTAACAAACACAAATGCACGCTACTCCCATGCAAAATCATCCAAGAAAACTAGAGATATTACTGTATTATTATTGCTATATCTAGCATTAATGTTTTCTCAAAATATCTTGAATTTTATCTCTTGTAATAATGGCTTGTCGAGGGTGAAGGTGAATGCTTTTCAAACTGTTAGGCTAAATGCTAATAGTACCTACGTATAGAAAATGACACCGAATCAGTTCATGAATGCAAAAACGGTTTCTGGGAGATCTGTAGTCAAGGTTAACCATCTTGAGACCACGTACTTTTATTAAGTAGTTAACATTGAAATCGCGATGATTATAAAAACAAAGTTACAGCCACGAAGGAAAATTGAAACAATTTCCCATCGTGGCTGTAACTTTGTTAATATATATTATATATATATATATATAATATAATTTATATATTATTATAATATATATATATATGATATATATATATATATATATATATATATATATATAAGATATGTATATTGTATAGATATATATATATATATATATACTATATATATGTATATGTATATGTAATATATATATATATATATAGATATATATATATATACATATATATATATGAATAACTTCATCACGAAGTGATGCTATGTATAAAGGGATGTTTTTTGCCACAAAGGAAAAAATGAAAAAGCCAGATAGCCAAGTACTTTCGGTCCTATTCGGACCCTTTACTGAGGCAAACTGATTTTACAAAGAACAACATAGTCAAAAGAAGGCTTGATATACAAACTGACACTACCAGATTAGCCATAAGGGCGATTTTCACTCTACAGAAAGGAGGAGTCGCCAGAGGCTAGCCACACCTTGAAGGATACCCGCAGTAAACAAGTGATTCTTCCAGAAAACAGTATATTTTGAAAAAAACACGGGAGCATATACAATTTAATATCATGAATTTTTACACAAATTTTCCCAACAAAAATTATTAATGAAAAGACCAAAGAAAATATAAATATATATATATATCGAGCAAGAGAAAGAGGGAGAGACAATATCGAACCAGAGAGAGAGAGAGAGAGAGAGAGAGAGAGAGAGAGAGAGAGAGAGAGAGAGAGAGAGAAATAATAACTATATACATGTGGGACTAATTTATTAGTTGTTCATTTATTTTGAGGTCCTTCATAAACATCTTACAAATATATGGATCCAAATGGTACATTTCCGGACTAAGATTTAGGTAGTTTTTATTAGTGATTTGTATAATTGCCGATTCCAGTAAATTTCTTGAAACATAATCATTAGATCTAGCAATTACCGAGGTATCACCCCAATTAATACAATGAGATTTTTCACTCAGATGGATAAACAGTGCATTTGAAGTCTGGGCTGTTCTAACTGAATACATATAATGCTTAATCAGAACACATAAATTTTTACTAGATCGACCAACGTAAAACGATGGGCAATCCTTACAAGGAATTTTGTAAATGATGTTGTTATTTGTTACGGGACTATTCTTAATTAGCATATCTTTAATGGTATTGTTATAAGAGAACACTACATTAACAATAAACGATTTAAATATTGATTTTATGGTTTCAAATCCACGAAAATAAGGTAAGCTAAGTACATTTTTAGGCATTTCTTTTTCATTAATAGCAACATTATAAAACTTTTTGTGAGCTTTTTGATAACATAAACCAATTAAATGAGGTGGGTAGCAGAGATCGTTTCCTATCTTTTTTATGTATTCTATTTCTTGGTCCAGATATTGTGGACTCGTGATACGCAAAGCACGTAGGAACATAGAAGAAAAAATTGAAATTTTAATATCAAGATGGTGGCCAGAATAAAAATGTACATATGTTAAATTATTTGTGGGTTTTCTATAAATACTGAATTTGCATTGGAAAGATTCTCTATATATTTTATATAAATACATCTAGGAAAGGGATGACATTGTTATTTTCAATTACATCAGTGAATTTTATGGATGGCACTAAATCATTCAATTTAGACAGTAAATCCTTTACATCGATACCACCAGGTAAGACTACTAAGATATCATCGACATATCGGTACCATTTTAAGGGGATAAGTGTGATATTCGGGAGGTGTTGTCTCTCAAAAAAATTCCATATATAAGTTGAAAGGAGAGGTGATAAAGGGTTACCCATGGCCATACCAAGTATTTGTTGGTAATATTCTCAATTAAAAAATAAATATGCAATCACAAATACATAACTTAATTAAGGAAATTATGTGACTAACGGACATAGGCAAGTCCAGCAGTACAAGTTCATTACTTAAATATTCTAGCACAGAGTCAATAGGGACTTTTGTAAACAAAGAACATACATCAAAACTGACAAAAATGTCGCTAGGGTTTAGTACAATGTTATTTAATTTTTCCACAAGATCAAGAGAATTCCGGATGTGTGAATTAGATACAGTTCCTAGTAGCGGGGATAACAGTTTAGTAAGGTATTTAGATAGTTTATAAGCAATTGATCCTACAGTACTAATAATTGGGCGCATAGGTTTGTTATCCTTATGAGTTTTGACTAGGCCATATAAATAAGGTAATGAGGGACACTTTACAGTTAACTGACACAAAAGTTCTTTTTTATCTTTAAAAATTTGTTTGATATTGATATATCGATGTATCGATGTAAATGATTTATTATCTAAATTGAATAATTTAGTGCCATCCATAAAATTCACTGTTGAAATTGAAAATAACAATGTCATCCTTTTCCTAGATGTATTAATACATAGAGAATCTTTCCAATGCAAATTCAGTATTTATAGAAAACCCACAAATAATTTAACATATGTACATTTTTATTCTGGCCACCATCTTAATATTAAAATTTCATTTTTTTCTTCTATGTTCCTACCCGCTTTGCGTATCACGAGTCCACAATATCTTGACCAAGAAATAGAATAGATAAAGAAGATAGGAAACAATCTCTGCTACCCACCTCATTTAATTGATTTATGTTATCAAAAAGCTCACAAAAAGTTTTATAATGTTGCTATTAATGAAAAAGAAATGCCTAAAAATGTACTTAGCTTACCTTATTTTCGTGGATTTGAAACCATAAAATCAATATTTAAATCGTTTAATGTTAATGTAGTGTTCTCTTATAACAATACCATTAAAGATATACTAATTAAGATAGTCCCATAACAAATAACATCATTTACAAAATTCCTTGTAAGGATTGCCCATCGCATTACGTTGGTCAGTCTAGTAAAAATTTATGTGTTCTGATTAAGCAGCATATGTATTCAGTTAGAACAGCCCAGACTTCAAATGCACTGTTTATCCATCTGAGTGAAAAATCTCATTGTATTAATTGGGGTGATACCTCGGTAATTGCTAGATCTAATGATTATGTTTCAAGAAATTTACTGGAATCGGCAATTATACAAATCACTAATAAAAACAGCCTAAATCTTAGTCTGGGAATGTACCATTTGGATCCATATATTTGTAAGATGTTTATGAAGGACCTCAAAATAATTGAACAACTAATAAATTAGTCCCACATGTATATAGTTATTATTTCTCTCTCTCTCTCTCTCTCTCTCTCTCTCTCTCTCTCTCTCTCTGGTTCAATATTGACTCTCCCTCTTTCTCTTGCTCGATATATTTATATTTATATTTTCTTTCGTCTTTTCATTAATAATAATTTTTGTTGGGAAAATTTGTGTAAAAATTCATGATATTAAATTGTATATGCTCCTGTATTTTTTTCAAAATATACTGTTTTCTGGAAGAATCACTTGTTTACTGCGGGTATCCTTCAAGGTGTGGCTAGCCTCTGGCGACTCCTCCTTTCTGTAGAGTGAAAATCGCCCTTATGGATAATCTGGTAGTGTCAGTTTGTATATTAAGCCCTCTTTTGACTATGTTGTTCTTTGTAAAATCAGTTTGCCTCAGTAAAAGGTCCGAATAGGACCGAAAGTACTTGGCTATCTCGCTTTTTCATTTTATCCTTCGTGGCAAAAAACCTTTATATATATATATATATATATAATATATATATATATATATATATATATATATATATATTAGGGCTTGTGCCTTGTATAATAAGGCGCCCTATGAGGTAATGTTAGACTTGCGATAATCTTACGCTAAGTCGGTTGGTATTGCACTTCCATCTTCAATGGAGTGTCTTGGGGTTTGTACATCACTTACGAAGTCAGGATTATCTTCTTGTTTATGACGATGATGTGTTAAACTCATGATGATTAGGTGAGGAGGTTCTTGTAGAAAACACGAAGTATAAAAATATATATATTCTTCTGAAGTTTTACATGGTGAAGATCAGGTATGATTGTACAAGTCTTCTAATAACGATAGCTTGATCGCTTCTGCCAATGATGATGGCTACTTCTGTTCTCTCTACATGATAAAGCTTAGGTAAAGAGATACAGGTCTTCTAATGACGATAGCTAACTCTGTTCTGTTCTCTCTACATGATAAAGCTTAGGTAAAGAGATACAGGTCTTCTAATGACGATAGCTAACTCTTTTCTGCCTGTCTACCATCTCTGTTACAAGTTATGAAGGAACAGACAGTAGTTCGAACATATGAACATACAATCAGATGACATAGTTTCATACGAACATACAATCAAATGAGACACGCTACAGATCACGTAGGCCGCTTGAGCTATAGGTCACGGTGTTTGTCTCAAGCAGGAAGCTTGGACTAAAGTTTATAAACAATTGAATGACTACAGGTGACGGCTTGTTATCTTAGCCTACTTTTATTGTATACGTCATCTTTAGCGTCTCTAGTCTGATCACATTCCTGCAAGCAATCTGGTTGACCTCTTTAGTTTTAGTCTTTTATATATATGGACTAACATTCCATATTTTTATTATGTAAACACTTACATTAGCTCGGTCAGCTACCAAAAACAACTACTGAATATTACTCAAACTTGACTTGCATTTGACTTATAGGAGTGTGATACAGACACTATGTGAATATATATATATAAGTAAATAAAAATTCATTGTGTACATGAATTGATTCAAGTAATAAAATATAAAACAATGATATTGGTAAATAATAGTGATCACGTGATATATAATGATACAGTTTTTTCACTTCATCTCTTTAAGATACTTATGCTACAGAAAATACTAATGTACTCTGATAATTGCATAGAATGAAGATTAACATGATAAAAATCATATTTTAACTGATTAAAAATTTCATATATGAATTGATAAAGTTATTAATGTTTATGCTGATTGATTCGTTGATTTTTATGCTAAATGTTATATATTTGATTCATTAATCCATATACTAACTCATATATAACTGCAGATATTGGTAAGATAAAAGGTAACAGATTGATTATAGGCTACCTGATTTGTTTATACATATGTATATGGATTCATATAATTATGATTAATATATGTGCACTTTAAATAGATTCCTATTGCGTACACGCAAAGATATATTCGATTCTGTTATATGATCATTTATATATAGATTCCTAGTGCGTACACGCAAAAATATATTCGATTCTGTTATTATGATCAGATATATATAGGATACATGACCGAGGTTATACTACTTCACATTTAACTAGCTTTCGAACCACTTTTCGTCCATTACACAGTTCCAGACAACCACCTATAGCCAAATGAAACGGCCTATTTCACAGGGTTAAAACAAGGGGAAAATTTGCCTGGGCGGGTCCAACGTTCTATTTTGCGCTCATACTTATTCTCTGAATCCTAAGCTACACGATTACGTTCGCGATGAATAAAAAAACATCCCCAGCACGAGTCCTTCGCCAGCAAAAGAGAGTTGAATATCCTTCGGGTCGTAATTTGTCGGAAGTATGTCCCTTTTGTAGTCGATTCCGACAGCCGCCGGAGCGTTCCGCTTAAAACGAGATTAACGACGAGATACGGTGTCGGTCGAAGAAGTCCATGATGGTGCTTATTCCTTTCACATTGTAGGCGGTTGTTACTCGACTGCCGTCGTCCGCAGCGACGAACGGTTTTTTTTTTGAAGTTGCGATGTGAAACTCTCGTACTGCAGGATACTGTAACAGGTTCCATTAATCAGCCTGCAAGTGAAATTATACTTGTCACAAGGGCAAAGTAAATTCAGACGACATCCAAATACAGGGGAGGGAGAGAGCCATTTAGACCAGACTTAACCCACATGAATTCGCTGATATTTTGGAATTCAAAAGAGTCCGCTGTACAAACTTTTTTATCCATGGCATTAACAATGAGTGAACCTATCCAGGTCTATGATGACTTGTAAAAATATCCATAATTATAAAAAATAAATAGATATCATTACGAATCTCAAAGAAAATTCGATATTACTGGTAGTAAGTTACTAGACAAAGAAGTGGAAAATGGAGCTATTTGTAAGATTGCCAGGCAACATAAGAGTCAAAGAGAATATTAATCATGATTCTGTATTTCTCTATGCTAACTGAAATTAAGTTGTGATAAAATCTGATCCTATGTGCCCCTAACAAAAGTTTCATATTCAATTTTCTCACGCGCATCCTCTGAGGTTAATTTTTAAAAACTTTATTAATAGGTAGGAGATGCAACAAAAAACCCACTATGTAACTAATTTCTATATAAACTTTGGGTTTTTCAAGAAAATGCGACATTTTCCCATGACTTGATACTTCTAAATGTCTATGAGGTTCAGAAAAAAAAAAATTAATTCATTTTGATGTTACAGAAATTCTATTTCCTTAATTTGTTTATTAATTTTAAAATGATTGCAAGTTGCATTGCGCATACCGATAGACACTTGTACCTAACGTCTGCCTTGCCCATGAGAAGTTCGGGCTAAGCATTCCTTTCTCCAGTCAATCTGCTTTGCAAGCGCGAGATGAAGCCTGTGCAAGCAGATATTTGAGGTTAAAGGAATCAATGCTGATACGGCAAACGCGACAGACCTTCTAGAACTGATGACGTCGTCAACAGCTTAAGAGTTACGTTACTTGCTGTAATAAATACGACTTTAGGATAAATTTTGTGTTTTTTAATACTCGACCCACATGAGAAGAATGTCTGAAAAAAAACAGTACCAAAATTGAACAATATATTAGTTTCATGTTGGAAAACTGCATGATTATGTTAAATTAAATATTCCTTATTCAAACTAATGAAAAAGGTTTCCATACAATTCTATATATTATTAGCCCTGTATAAGATTCATATAGGATTATTCCATAGATAAACATTTTCACTTCTAGACTTCCTGACTTTAAAATCTCTTTTATTTCATATTATTTATTTTATTATTATTATTATTTATTTATTTTTTTTCCATTGACTACGAATATAAATCACCGGGACAGACAATATGTCAGTAGGTTTTGATATGTGTTTGAACTTTTAGCTTATTTGTCATTACTAAAGCATTAAGTTAGAGTTCAAATCTTTACGCATATATATTTGGATATTTAATTAACCTATGGTTACGTTTTGCTTATTGATTTTATCGTGATTCCTTTTTATTATAAATTGTAACCCTTCCGACTTCTTACGGAGTGTATTATATTGACTCCACTTGTATCCATCTTATTTTATTTTTATATTTATTTATTTATATATAATATATATATATTTGATAAATTAATAGGTTGGCTTGATATAGTGGAAAAGTGTTGCTAGCGGCGTACCGTATAAGGCTACTTGCGGTATCAATTCTTTAGATACAAGATATGAATGATAAAGGTATTTAAAACCGCGAGAACCGCTATAATCCAGTTCGGATCCAATATCACGAGTTGTAACTCATAAGACATTGACACTTCCTATTTAATCCGTTATTCTACCAAACCGATTGACTCTGGGTGATAAAATATATTATTGGTTTTCTTAATGGAAAGGAATTCACACGAGTTAAGAAGATTATTGATTTACACCACCCGAGTCAGAGATTATTGTGTTGAATTCCATATTTACTGATTTAGCACTCATAAATATTCCTAACGCACTCAATTGCGGTGTTTGTTTTTAGTGCTATTAATTCTATATAACGTGTCAAGGACTATGACACTAAGAAGTGTTTATTCCCTCTGTCAGACTCGTAATTCGTTAATAATTCTACGTATATTCTTTCAAGGATTGATTTGGCACAGGATAGGCTCCAAACTGAAAGGTGTCTTAGTGTATCCCTTGTTTTCATGACACGTGTTACAATCAGTTATGTGCTTTTTATATCTGTAAGCATTGTAGGCCAGTAAAATAGTGATTTGGCTTTCTGTGACATAGTAGGGAACCCTGGATGACGGAATGCAACCAGTTTATGACGATTGGTATGAAAGAGATTATTACTACTACCTGGTCGTTAGTCATCTGCTGTGTTCTTCGGGTTTTCCTCGTCACGGACCTACATATAATGTTACATTTGATTACATTATTCTGATACACATACTTTAAATATACTTTTGCTTTAGGGTTTCTGCTCGAAGTGTTTATTGTTTTAGCTTAGCCGCTGACCCTGTTTCCATTCGAAGTGTTTATTGTTTGGTGTTTATTGCGGCTGACTCTGTTTCCGTTCGAAGTGTTTATTGTTTGGGTTATGTCTGTTGACTCTGGCTTTGTTCAGTTTGTAACAGTTCTGCGCTCTAACCCAGATATGCAATGCTCGCGATCTCTTAGGTTAAGGAATTTTCTTTTTTAGATACGGTTTTAACAATAGGCACGGATGTTTCTATATTTTTTTAGTCTAATTAATGGTTCTTTGCTGTATGGTGCGGGATTGCGAGATAATGCGTCAGCTATGATATTTGCTTTCCCAGGTAGATATCTTATCTTGGTCCAAAGACCTGAATGATCATTTGTCACCGAGTTCCCTTTGGACTGTGATTAAAGCCTTTGAAAAACTCGGTAAAGGACTCATGTTCAGTAAGGACTTTATCAGGATAGCCATAGATTATGAACTTAAAATGTACTAGTGAGTTAAAGATACCTAGCCCTTCCTTGCCTATTACTGTATATTTACTTTCAGAGGGCTTTAGTTTACGTGAATAAAAAGCTATAGGAAAGAACTGTTTATCATATTACTGAAGTAGTACCCCTCTTACCCCTTGGTCTGAGGCGTTTGTTGCAATAAAAAAAAAATTCCTTATTTAAATCAGGGATTTTTAAGTTAGGTGAGCTGCATTATTCCGCTTTTAAGGTATCGAACGCCTGTTGATACTTTTTAGACCATAATAAATCTACGCTCTTCTTCGTAAGATCTGTTAAAGGAGCTGCTATGATTGAAGAGTTACATATTTACATATGATTGTAATACCCACTACAGCGCAAAAGTGCTGTATCCCCCTTTTACGTTAATAAGTACCGGAAAGTTATGAATAGCCGACACCTTACCATGGACTACTTTAAGACCTTGACCAGACACATAAAACCTAGATAAACATGTTCGGTTTTTTAAAACTCACATTTAGATATTTTACTCTGAGATTATTTGTCTTTGTCTCTGTAGCACTAGCTCTAGTTTATGTGAATGTACTTCTAAGGTATTAGAAAAGATTACAAGATCATCCATGTAGGCATGTAGGTTATCCTCTAAAGTCTCCAAACACTATATTGTAATTGGGGCGCAACGTAAGCCGGAGGAATACGTAAAAATTGATAATGTCCCCTGAGTGTGCTGAAAACGGTGTATGAGGTACAATCACTTAGGTAATGGTATCTGGTAAAAGCCTTTAAGTAAGTCCAAGCTGGTTAAAAAAATTTATTCTAACCTAACAGAGATAAGATGTCGTCGGTACATCGCACTGGAAACTATCGGGAGTCGTTTCCTTTTTTAAGCGACAGAATCTACGCAGATACGCCAAGTCCGATCTTTTATGGCATGACATTTGAGGGAAAAATTATATGGGCTTATTTGATTTCCTAATGACTCCTATTACTAACATTTTTCAACTTCGTCATTTATCTCTATTTTGAAATTTCATTGAGAATCTATACGAAGGTACGTAAATAGCTTTATGTTTGTCCTTAGACCGTGTTTTGTGTTAAATTACATCCGTTTTTTCCAGAGATCACTCGCCAGTGGAGAAACTTCCTGGTATTCAGATAAAAGATAAAAAAAAAGTTTCTGCTGAATCACCTCTGCTTGAATGACTTTGCGGATATTACTTTAGATAGATTATCAGAGAGATTCATCTACGACTGGTTGGGCGGGATTAAAAATTAGCAACAATAAAAAATGCGATATTTATAACTTCCGTATCCACGATATGTATACGTTTGTGGATCACTATGTTAACTTGTTGCTGCTAGTCAACCGTGTCTAGGCTTTGTTCGCGGAAATCGTTATATTTCAGAGTGTCGAGAAGGATTAAAATTTCATTTCCCAGCAAAGTCTTTTTACACGCACTAAGACATTCGAGGGTGCATGCTTCTCGAGATTTTCCGTGCAAACTACGACTGGGGTTGTGGGAGAATTCTGTTGGGTTATTTGAACAACTGTTTACGATTTTATGAGAACCAAATGTAATTAGTTCCCTCTATATAAGTTATTATTTGATTAACTGTCTCTTTTTGTTCAAACGGATTTTAATATGTTTGAAGGTTTATAGGATTTTCCTTTGATAAACAAGCCTTATTTTGCAGGATGTAAGATAATATTTTGTATACCCCTAGATGGATCTTACAATTACACTAGATACAGATCAATGTTTTTTATAACTATAGAGGTATCTGTAGTTCTCGCTTATCCGGACTTCTCATTAGGGAAGTTCGAACAACAGACGGTGAGTCCGTAAATACAGGATATTACGTGTACTAAAGAAATAAAACAAGATATTCTAATTTTTACGGCGCGTACAGTTGGGCTTAATCCACCAGTATTTATTATAACTTAATGTATTAAAATTACTAGAACCTGCTTCTGATTACTTGATACTGTCGTGTGATGCATAGGGAAATTCCTTTTTAATTTTAAAAAGGTATTTTGGATGTATGATCCAACATCGCTTTTCCCCACTCTGCTAGAGTCGCTTATTGTGTGGAATTTGCTATGCTTTGAACACTTCGGCAGTTTTGACTGACCTTGACCGCTTGACTAGGTGACACAGTCACCGAGTTTGCTTGTTTGATTCTGAACGGGCTACTGTTTCTATTTCTTTTGTAATAATTAGGATCCTTCTCTTTATTACCATCGGGCAACGTATTGTGTGTTTTTTAGCATTATGTTGCTGGTTACGTATAAAGCAATGAATGACGAACTATTAGGAACTGAGCGATTACTATTAAGACAAGTTATCACTACTGCATTCAATATTAACTGTTTGTACTTCATTCTTTGCTAAAATTTGAAATAGTGAGGGATCCTGGTCAGCGCATTTAGCTTGATGAAAGTTTTTTACAGACATGTTATTCCTTGCAATCCAGCCATATTTTTAAAGTTAAGTTGAGTCATTGAGGTTCGATATTTTATATAAACTCAAAAAACTCAAGGCTAAAACTGCGATCGGGACTTGCAAAGGAGCATTTATTGTCATGACCCGAAATAGTGTTACCTCTAATTTATCTAGATTTGTACGGGTGTTCCACTTGTTTTTGTGTGTTTTCTAATCACTACGGTGCTTAACGACACTATCCATGCACCTGTATAAATACAGACGTCCACTGCATAAACGCATATTCACTGTTTAATATGATTTGTTACGTAAGGGATTAATAATCACCCAAAATGATAAAATTAACATAGTATATGATTATGATATTTCAGTAGAACTTCTGGAAACAGACACTCAAAGATAAAAAAACTCGCAGTAGCGAAATCTCAATGATGTAGATAATTTCTGTAAAAAAGTAAGATTAAGAATGTCTCGTAACTTCAGCCACAGGAATAACGAAATTCGACCTGCAAAGGAAACACTCAAAGTTACTCCAAATGAATAAAAAAATTGTACTTAGCTTGCTTTTGTGGGAAGTCACGGTGTTCCGATAACGACACACGGCCTTGGTCCTCCTTCTCTATTTAGCGGATGACCTGGTTTGGCTTCAGTTTCCCCCGTGCGCGTTGTTTCGATGATTCGAGCCCTTGAAAGATCCGATGCTGCAGACACGTTCGGTTTGTTTCTTGAAGTGCCGGAAACGCTCACTAACGATGTTTTCTTGAATGATTCTAATGAGAGACGAAGCTTGCGTTGCCGTAGGAAAAAGACATGTCGGTTTTGTTTCTTGAAGTTATTCACTAAACGATGATACTAAGTTGCTTGAAGAATCTCTTGCTTTCGTCGTCGTTAAAGAGTTCTTGTTGTTTTCTGAAGTCGCTCACTAAACGATGATAATAAGTTGCTTGAAGAATCTGCTGCTTTCGTCGTCGTTGAAGAGTTCTTATATGATACTTCATTATTCTGATTTTTCTTCGGAGAAGTTGTAGAGTTCTTCTGGTCCACTGTCACCAATATTAGGGCTTGTGCCTTGTATAATAAGGCGCCCTATGAGGTAATGTTAGACTTGCGATAATCTTATGCTAAGTCGGTTGGTATTGCACTTCCATCTTCAATGGAGTGTCTTGGGGTTTGTACATCACTTACGAAGTCAGGATTATCTTCTTGTTTATGACGATGATGTGTTAAACTCATGATGATTAGGTGAGGAGGTTCTTGTAGAAAACACGAAGTATATATATATATTCTTCTGAAGTTTTACATGGTGAAGATCAGGTATGATTGTACAAGTCTTCTAATAACGATAGCTTGATCGCTTCTGCCAATGATGATGGCTACTTCTGTTCTCTCTACATGATAAAGCTTAGGTAAAAGAGGATACAGGTCCTTCTAATGACGATAGCAACTCTGTTCTGTTCTCTCTAAACATGATAAGCTTAGGTAAAGAGATACAGGTCTTCTAATGACGATAGCTAACTCTGTCTGCCTGTCTACCATCTCTGTTACAAGTTATGAAGGAACAGACAGTAGTTCGAACATATGAACATACAATCAGATGACATAGTTTCATACGAACATACAATCAAATGAGACACGCTACAGATCACGTAGGCCGCTTGAGCTATAGGTCACGGTGTTTGTCTCAAGCAGGAAGCTTGGACTAAAGTTTATAAACAATTGAATGACTACAGGTGACGGCTTGTTATCTTAGCCTACTTTTATTGTATACGTCATCTTTAGCGTCTCTAGTCTGATCACATTCCTGCAAGCAATCTGGTTGACCTCTTTAGTTTTAGTCTTTTATATATATGGACTAACATTCCATATTTTTATTATGTAAACACTTACATATATATATATATACACATACATATATATATATATATATATATATATATATATATATATATATAATGTGTTTTTACTGTAATTCATCAGCATAATATGAAGACAAAAGGACCATAAAACACTATTTGAACATTGCAACCATATAATTCGAGCACTTCCTTCAGTGCTCCTGATCACTGGTAAAATATGGACATAGGATATCTTACAAGAGTTTACATACAAGCATAGTAGCTGTCTGTACAAAAGGAAAATGCTGGAATCTGCTATCATCAATCAAACCAATAATATGAAACTGTCAGGACGACATTGGAAATCGGATGACATCGACTAATTAATCCTTAGGCCGATCCTCAATCATTTCAAGTCAAGTATATCTTAGTTTTACCAGACCACTGAGCTGATTAGCAGCTTTCCTAGCGCTGGCCCGAAGGATTAGATATTTTGACGTGGGTAGGAACCAGTTGGTCACCTAGCAACAGAACCTACTGTTTATTGTGGGATCCGAACCACATTATACCGAGAAATGAATTTCTATCACCAGAAATAAATTCCTCTACTTCCGGGTAGGCCGAGCCGGGAATCGAACTTCGGACCACCGGTTTGGTAGCAGAGCATGAAAACCACTCGTCCAACGAAGAGCTAATCCTCAAGCAGGTGTCCAAGAACATTCGACCACCGGACGAGTCGCCAAACGAGAGTTAATGAGGCCAGAAATCACCAGGGAATATTCTAATCCCATCCTTCCTGGGTCACCAATAGAGACTTACTGCCACACCTACATATACTTGTACATAAACTCTTGTAAGATATCCCATCTTCATGTTTTACCAGTGCTCGAAGTATATAGTTGCAATGTTCAAATAGTGCTCTATGGACCTTCTTTTATACATATATATATATAAGTATATATATATATATATATATATTATATATATAGTATATATATATATATATATATATATATATATATATATATATATATATATATATATATATATATATATATATATCTATGTATATATATATATATATATATATATATATATCATATATATATATATATATATATATATATATATATATATATATATATATATATATATATACTATATATATATAGATATATATATATATATATATATATATATATATATATATATATATATATATATATATATATATGCTTAAAAAATCACAGTAGATGCACGTGACTTCATAAATAAGTGAATATCACAGGCAGGAAAATGATAGTCAGAAATCCAAGCGCTTTCGTCTTTACTAAGACATAGTCAAGGAACGAATGAAATACAATTGGAAAGAAAGGTCTCAGGTACAAACAAGATCAAGAATACCAGATGGTTAATTCCCAAAAAGGTAAAAATAAAGATATAATCCAGGATTATCGGATATCACAAGGTCACAAACCTAAACAGTTTTAACCCTAACTGAAACTACAAAGTATCCGTACAGTTCAAAATATGTAAAAACTGAATATATTAATTTTGTTGCTTATATTTATCTACAACTTTTTTCATTATGAAGGAATCAAGTTGAAATAAACCAAGACTTAAATTTAGAACATTTCCACTATTTGACTTGATGAAACAAGATTCAATGATATTCCTTTTAACTGTGTCATTACATGGGATTAAGGCTCTTGCTTGACTTCAGTTAATAGGATGATCTAAATCTCTCATATGCACGAATAATGCATTCGATATTTGCCCAGTTCTCACAGAATATTGGTGGTGTTTGAGACGTTGTGAAAGAGATTTACCGGTCTGTCCGTAATAGACTTTATCACACTATTTGCAAGGAATTTCATATATGCAGCCTGAAGATTTTTAGGAGAATTTTTATTACTAAACTCTTGACATTAATATTACTGAAAACAACATTTATATTAAAAAGCTTTAAAATTCTAGGAATATCGAAAAACCTTTCATCATAAGGTAATTTTAGAATGTTATGTTAAATTCTCTGTTATTTCTGGGATGTTCCTAAGGGCTTTACGTGTCTGTAGCCCACAGTTTATTGTCATTAGTTGAATAAAAAGTTTTCTAGCTCTTTTTCTGTGCCACATCTACAAAAGTCCTTGGGTATTTAAGTTTCAGTGCAATATCATGAATAGTTTTAATCTAAGCGTCAATAAACTGTGGGCTACAGACACGTAAAGCCCTTAGGAACACTCTAGAAAAAACAGAGAATTTAACATTTTGATGGTGATTGGAGTAATAATGAACAAAAAAGGCAATTTTAGTTGATTCCCTAAAGACTGAAAAGGTGAAATTTCAGTCATTTCTATGAACAGTTACATCAAGAAAATTCAAATTACAATTTCTTTCTTCCTCTGCAGTAATTTTATAGAAGGGACTAAATTATTGAGATTATTTAGGAATTCCTGGAGATTTTCGGTAATTGGCCATATACAGAAAATATCATCCACATATCTAAACCAAATAACTTTTGAGGGCAAAATTCTTGGTAAGAGTTTTGTCTCAAAAAATTCCATGTAAATATTGCTAAGGGCAGGAGATAAGGGATTGCCACCCATAACCATGCCAAACTTTAGCACAAAAAATTCCCCATTAAAACAAAATTTTCTATCTTTGATACATAACCTTATGAGACTAATGAGTTTTGCTAAAGTTAAGGGAATGTCATTACGTTCTAATTCATCCTCCAAATATTCAAGTAAATCATCTACAGGCAGTTTTGTAAATAAAGAGACAACATCAAAACTAACCATATTAAAATCAAAATTCAAATTTAAACTATTCAATTTGTTTATAAAATCAACATTGTTTTTAACATTCGTGTTAGAAATGTTTCCTACCAAAGGAGTAAGGATTTTTACAAGCCATTTAGATCAATTATACGTAACTGAGCCCACTGAACTAATGATTGATCTGATAGGGTTATTGATTTTATGTGTCTTGACTAAACCATACATATAAGGTAGGGAGGCGCATTGCGGTGTAAACTGTTTAATTAATTAAATGGTCCAAGCCCTTCAAAATGGATTTAATTTGTTTATTAAAATGGGAGTTCACTGTCTGTGTAGGGTCAGACCTCAGTTTCGTATAAGTATCAGTGAGCTGATTCGATACAGTTTTAAATATGCCTTCTCCGTGATATTCTGAAGTCCCGTGAAACCGTTATAAGTGATACTGTGTGTATGTGTATCAAAACAAGTCAACCGCCAAAGACGTTACAAGTTGGCGTGGCTTAGGTAGTTCAAAAGGGTGCCACGCATCTCTTTCTCCCTTCGTGATTGGCCCGTTGTGTCTAAGGAGCCAGAATAACCAATCAGCTTCTTGCATAATGATGCTGTGTGAAGGGGGTATTTCAAACAGAGGCCGCACCATCGGTCAGATGAGTTCATCAGCGGGTCGCATACAGTACAGACAGACTGGGTCGAGACACGAGTGCCGAGTGCCCGCTTTCCCGTCGCCGTTGGCCGCCACACAAAGACGTGCGTCACCATGAGTGTCAATAAGTCTAGCCTGCCATCCGTTTGTGCACTAGTATAGTTAACGTAAATACTACAGTTAAAGGCCACCTGTATAGCTAAGAAGCATACACCTGTGTTAAATTCCATCGATTATTATTTTTGCATGTCCTACATTGCATGCACGTGAACTTATCTCTCTCCTGTTTATTCCTTCATATCCCGAACCCACAAATGACCGAGATCAGGTCATCAGTATCATTTAGCAATATCATTTATTTACTTACATGGTCACTTTTATTCATCCTGCCCCGTAGCCAATCAAAAAGCAGCTCCCCATTCACTAGCCAATGGAAAGGCAGCGGCACGAAGCCCCCGCTGCACCGCCACAATATAAGCAGTCAGACTCACCCTCTCACTTCACTCCTTCACCCACCTCCGCCCAAGAGAATGTCTGAGGTTTATTCAGACGAAACTTCGCGGCCCCACGAAAAAAAAATAGAAAAGGAATAGAATTTAACATCAATTCTACATGAAATACACTCTACGGGATATGCCCGAAAATTTGACTACCCCCACTGGAATTTTTACCAATAAAAGTCCAATCGTTTTGACTATTACCCAATTGAGATATGTCAACCTTCGGTGCGTTGCTCACCAGTTTAAGCAACAATGAGAAAACAATAATTAGAAAAACAGAGAAGAACCTTTACAAAATTAATGCAGCTGAGGCAGCAATCACTTTTAATAAAACATGTTTAAAAGAGGGTTTACTTCCAGCATATACTAACCTAAGACAGCACCACCCCTCAGTGAGGCTAGAGGAAGGGACCAGGAGCTTCAGGAAGTCCCTCATACAACGGCAATTACAAGAGAATACTTCCGAACTAAGGAAACTTCATGAGGACGATGCTCGACTGCGGCGTGAATGGACGAACGCACGGACCTAGCAAGCCGCCCGAGCAATGGAGATGTTAACCCTTAAACGCCGAAGCGGTAAAAATCAAAAACTCCCCTGAATGCCAGAGCCGGTTTTGAGTGAGCACGGAAGTGGAAAATTTTTTTTTTTTCAAAAAATCACAGCGCGCTTAGTTTTCAAGATTAAGAGTTCATTTTTGGCTCCATTTTTTGTCATTGCCTGAAGTTTAGTATGCAATCATCAGAAATGAAAAATAATATCATTATTATATGTAAATAATGCGATATATGGTAGCAAAAAAAAGAAAATTCATACATAATTGTATTAAAATCACACTGTGCAAAAAACGGTAAAATCTAACGAGTTTCTTTTCTTTCATTGTATTGTACACTAAATTGCAATCATTTTGATATATAATACATTGTAAAACAATAAAAGCAACACCGGAAAAATATTATCACAATATGATGTACGAATTTGTAACGCGAGGACGTAAAAAAATGTTTTTTTCAAAAATTCATCGTAAATCTAAATATTGTTCTAGAGACTTCCAATTTGTTTCAAAATGAATACAAATAATTGAATATTACGATACTGTAAGAGTTTTAGCTTACAATTGCAGTTTTCGACCATTTCCGATGAGTTAAAAATGACCAAATGTCAAAATTTTTTTATAAATTTTTTTTATATGCAATTATTTCGGAAATTAGAAAAGCTACAACCTTCAAATATTTTTCCTTTTATTCTACATGAAATTGCGCACATTTTCATATATAAAACTCTATGAAATGCCTAATATGAAACGGAGCAAATTTTCCGAGAGTGCGATGTACGCAATTCGCGATTTATGGCGGAGAATCCGCGCACAGAGGGAAGGAAAGTTTTTTTCATAAATTCACCATAAATCGAAATATTGTGCTAGAGACTTCCAATTTGTTACAAAATGAAGGTAAATGTTTGAATATTACTAAAATATAAGAGTTTTAGCTTACAATTGCGTTTTTCGACCATTTCGGTAAAGTCAAAATTGACAGAAGGTTGAAAATTTGTCACTTATCATTTTTTATATGAAAATATTTCAAAACTGATAAAAGCTACAACCATGGGTTGTTTTTAGTTGTATTGTGCATGAAATTGCGCACATTTCCATATATAAAACTTTATGTAACGGCTAATTTTAAAATGGTGCAAACATTACCACAATCGCATGTATGATTTTTTTCGGAAGAGTTACCGTGCGGACGTAAGGAAAAAGTTTTTTCATAAATTCACCATAAATCGAAATATTGTGCTAGAGACTTGCAATTTGTTGCAAAATTAAGGTAAATAGTTGAATACTACTACAATATAAGCGTTTTAGCTTACAATTGCGTTTTTCGACCATTTCGGTAGAGTCAAAGTTGACCAAAGGTTGAAATTTTGGCACTTATCGTTATTTATATGGAAATATTTCATAACTGATAAAAGTTACAATCATGAGTATTTTTTTGTTGTATTTTAAATAAAATTGCACACATTTTCATATATAATACTCCATGTAACGGATAATTTAAAACGGTGCAAAAATTATGTCAAAGTGACAAAATAATTTTTGAGATGTGTCACTGATACTTTTTAGTGCGATAAGAAAGAAATTCGCGCTTGCGCGCCTGCGTAACGATTGTAAACAAAACAACACCTTGATCCGTGAACTCCCAGAATCCCCCAAGGCGCGTGATTCAAAAGTTTTTGGCTGGTAGTCCTATAAGTATTTTTCCGCAAATTTTAAAAAAAACATTTTTGAGTTGTCGTATGGTACGTCCATTCGGCAATCGGGGGAGATTTTGACTCGACGTTTAATACGTTCATTCGGCGTTTAAGGGTTAATGAGGAACCCGAAGCAGACCCCCCTCCCTGGACCCCTCCGGAACGGTTCCCTCAGCCCTGATTATGATGACCCCGATGTAGACCAACCGAATGAGAACCAACCCACCGATAGTGACAACCTTCCCGATGCAGAATTAGCCGCCAACGATGACATTGATGCCTGCCTTACCCAACTCTGAGACTAAGATATGAAAAAACGCATAAAGCTGATCTCTCTCAATGGCGGCAAGCTGTGAGTCCCACAGGGAACTCAAGGCTACATCAATCTTACTGACTTCCAACCTTCTCCTGACCAAGATGCTCTGCTTAACTAGGGCTTAACTGTCACTTCATTTCTAAGCCTAAGCAACATGAAAAAAAGACTCGAGATCGAACTCCTGCTCGACTCCATCCAACAGCTCAAGATGCAGAACATTGTCTGAACAACAGAAGCCCTCCAGCCCCTCCTGCTCACCGAAGCTCTCTTGGAGAGGGGGGCCACACACCAGTGTCATCTTCACCTGAGGGATGAAGGAAGCAGCCAAGGAGTTGAAGGCCAAGGAAGACATTACTGTGCGACGGGCAGATAGGACAGCTGCCTTCGTCTTGATAAAAATGAGGGAATACCATGAGAAGCTCGATGCTATTCTGTCCGACTCCTCAAAGTTTGAACGTCTCACACGGAACCCCACGGAAGACATGCCAACCGTGTCATCAGTACCATAAATGCGGAAACAAACACAGTCCACCTTCCGCCCATCCAAGGGGACTTCAGCCTTGGTTACCTCTATGGTAACGTGAAAATACATAAGGAAGGCAACCCTCTCCGCCTGATTATCAGCCAGACACCCGCCCCAACTTATGCCTTGGCCAAGCGCCTCAATCAAATTTTGACTCCCTACGTCCCGAGCCGCTATAGCCTGAGTTCATTGGTGGAGTTCCTTGAAGAAGTTCGCGACTCCCCCGGCACAGATGTTCTGTCAGAAAGATGGCGTTGCCATGGGCTCTCCTCTGGGAGTCCTCTTTGCCAACTTCTATACGGGCGCTGTAGAAGAGAGGGTCTTTGCCCAAAGCCAGCACCCCCGCAAATACACCCGTTACATAGACGATATCTTCGTGTAATTCGACACCGAGGATGAGGTAGAAGCCCTTCGTCGCCAATTTCAGCAATGCAGCGTGCTAAACTATACAGTCGAGTTTAGCACCAACGATCGGCTCCCCTTCCTCGACGTCTACACGAAGAAGACAAATTTAGCAATGTGCCTCAGTGGGGATAGCGAGTGTCCTGACAGGTTTAAGAGCACTACCGTCAGGGCCTTTGTGAAAAGGGCCCTCTCCCATTGTTCTACCTGGCAGGACACACACCTCGAGTTTGATAGAGCTTCACAGATGCTCGTGAATAACGGATATTCTAATAAGCTCATCAACCGAGAAGTGCGCACCACCCTCGAAAGAAGACCCACGACCCTGCCCCACCGAGAACATCAAGATATATTATAAGGCCTTCATGCACTCTCAATATTGCGAGGAGAAGGCGATGAAGAAGATCATTAAGGAGAACATCCTCCCCATCGAAGAAGGCAAGATGGTGGACCTTATAATATACTACAAAAACCCGAAAACAAGAGACCTAATCATGAAAAATAACCCCTCACCGCCTTCAGGAGACCCCCTCAAGCAGTACATTGGAATGACTACCACGCATCTTGCGAAGAGAATCTCCTGTCACGCCCAAGAAGGGGCTATCAAGAACCATGCCCTCATCGCCCATGAGACAATTTCCTGCGACTGTATTATCCGCAACACCAGGATAATAGGGAGAGCACCCCACCATCGCCGTCTGCGCCTACTGGAGGCGTTATTCATCCAGGAGCAAAAGCCCTCCATGAATACGACGCAGGAGGCCTTTTTGCTCCCGACCTGCATATGAAGGAACACTCCAGTAACGGCAAACTTCACCATATCGCCGCCTGAAAACGCCCCAATTCAAGAGGAAAATAACACCGAAGATGACATAAATACCATGAGTAATACCAGCAGTGACGTCACGCAGCCTTTGACTGATCAAAATGAAGTACGGCGTGATGTTATGCAGCTGAGAAGATCGGTGCGCCTGTTGAGCACGCGCTCGGGAGCTGGCTTTAGCCTGCAGCCAGGCAGCCAATCAAAAAGCAGCTCCCTATTCACTAGCCAATGAAAAGGTAGCGGCACGAAGCCCCGGCTGCACCTCCACAATATAAGTAGTCAGATTCACCTTCTCACTTCACATTCATTTATTCATTCACATTGAGTCATTCATTCATTCACAGGCGAGCAGCGGTAGCAGATGGATGTGTCGCGATCTCCTCTCTGACAGCAGCAGCAGAAGCTCCCCATTGGCGGAGAAGAAGCCTCTCTCCCATTGGCAGAGAAGAAGCCGCCCTCCCATCGGCAGAGAAGAAGGCGCCCTCCCACTGGCGGAGAAGAAGCCGCCCTCCCATTGGCGGAGAAGAAACCACCTTCTCATTGGCTGTCCGCTAGATGCTTCAAGCCAATTTTCAACTCAAGCTTTGAGACCAACCTTAAATCAACACTACCAGCTAAAAACGGCTTGAAGAAGACGGTACTCGCCTCCCATTGGTGGAGAGCAGAGGAGCCGCTTTTTCATTGGCGGTTCGCCGAAGTCGTCATTGTATAAGACAACCCCGCCCCCCCCATCCCTTACCACCAAAAACCTTCACTCCTTTATCCTCCCCCCTCCCTCACTCCATACCATTCACTCATCTCTCATACCTATATTATCTTGTTTCTATCAGTAGCATTAGTAGTAGTAGGTCGTCGGTACCCTCCCATGATATTCATCCATTAATTCATTTTACCATTCAAATCACTATTGCATTATCATCCACATTCACCTTTTAATTAGTAATGCTACCATAAAATCCTAATTTTTAATTTTCAATCATGGGGAAAGTAAGGATAAGGGATAATGGCCCTAGTGAAGGGGATAGAAGAAATAAACTCTGGGAAATCCTAACAAAATACAACGTCAAAGTCTACAAAGTCATCAACATTAAGAGTGGATTCATAATAATAACTGATGACCAAACTGCTACTAACCTCCAAGCCAGAGAACAAAAATCAAACTTCAACAAAGAAATTTGAAATCATAGAAGAGCCTGAAGACATTGCAAACCCGACATCAGCGGTGACAGATTTGGATGAGTATGTATACAACCACAGCATAAAGGAGTTAAAAGCAGACATTGAAAGATGCAACAGCTACTGCAGGGTAATAGAAGTGATAAAGGTGAGTGACACCAACATCATAAAATTTAAAATGGAAAACCAAGAAATGGCCAGAAAGGCAGTGAACCAAGGGATCCTTCTTCTCTCCCAATCACTTTATGGGAGACAGTTAAAGACAGAAATTTATGCTAAAATAAAACAATGTATGAGATGCTATGCATATGACCATGAAATTAACTCTTGCAAAACAGAAAAGAACTACAAAATATGCTCCAATTGTAGCAGCCAGGAGCACAGGTATACAGACTGTCACTGTGCAATTCCAAAGTGCATCAATTGTAATGGCAGTCATCCAACAATGGCAATGAGGTGCCCTGTGAGGAAGAGGGTATACAGGGAACTAATAAAAGAAGAAAGACAAAAGAGGAATATAACAACAACAATGCCAACCTATGCATCAGTTACAGCCAACGATGCAACAAAACTAATACAACCTCCTGATAAAAATGAAACAGCAGGATGGAAGAATAACCAGAACGCTTCAATAAATAACCATAATGTAATAATAAACACAGCCCTCATACTGGCTAATATGAATGAAGCAGCAATCCCAGGCACATTCCAAAGCACTCTAGACAAAATATATGAAGCGAATGGACTGAAAAAAGTCATAATCCCCAAAGAACTAATATTTGCGGAAGCAGTAATAGAAAAATTGGGGCAGCAACAAACAAATAACGATAACCAACAACAGGCTGAAGAAGAAGGCAGGAATTATAATCTACAGTCCCAGAGACAACTAGAACAACCTGAAGAAACTCAAGGTAATGAGATTTATGAAAGTAAAAAACGGCAGAGAAATGCCCTATCAATAACACCAGACAGGAGGCCGGCTAAACTAATAACAAATGAAAATGAGATGAAAGGAACTGGGTACAGGGAAGAACAAAAAACCACAAAGAAAGAAAAAAAGCTTAATATGAGCATATATGCCAGCATAAATATGGCAATGCCAACTAGGCCGTCCCAAAAAACAATAATAGACATGATTTTCTCAACAGGCGAACTGGGGACGTATCTAACGATGATGTGGAAAACGCAATAAAAGATGGAACTCTCGATCTCACTCACATGGAAATAACCAAGGTGGACGAGGAAAGATTCCAACACATTCAAACCGGTCACAGAATGCTAAGGTAAGGAACAACTTAATAAGGTAAGGAACAACTCAATAAAAACCATAAACAAATAAACCCAAAATGGAGAAACTGGTAATAATCCAACATAATGTGCTTAAATGGACCTTCAATAGAAGCAGGGAACTCACTGGCTACTACAAGAAAATTTACCCAGATATAATATTACTAAATGCAACTGGAATTGCAAATGACACACCTTTGAAGATTTATGGGTACAGTGTGTATAAGCGGAACATCCATAATGAAGACCATGCAGGCATAGCAGTAGCAGTAAAAAAGAACCTAGAGTACAGGCTTCTGGATGATTTTGTGGAGGATGAACTTGCAGTGGAGGTCAGGACTAGAAGAGGACCGGTAGTCATAGGTACAACGTATCTACCACCGAGAAGAAGACTTGTTCGGTGACCTAAATGTATCCCATGGTCAAATGGGCTATGACAGAAATAATGCAAATAGAGATCAAGTGCATGACCTAATAAATAGGGGGATAGCCTCACACCTGGGGCCTGATTTCCCCACCTATGTAGGCCTAAATTTAGGTAGACTGGACATTAGACATCCTTCTAGCAAACAGGCAAGCCCACCTCAACTATGCACTTCAGCAAGGAGCATTAACATCCTCCGATAATCTACCAGTGATCCTGACTCTAGCTACAAAAAGCATTGTGATTTCCACTGCTCCAAGAAACTGCCCCACAAATGCAGACTGGGAAAAATTTAAAATCCAACTCGACAGAGAAGCCCACAGAGCAAATGAACAGCCAGAAGTAAAGGATAAAACATACATTGACAATAAGTTGAAGAATTGGTTTGATACCATAGCAAGGGCAGTTAAGGATAATATCCCTATAAGAGGGTACAGGATACTAAAATCTCCAGAGGAGAGCGACCAACTCAAACTACTGCAGTGGCAATTTGAAAACTTAGAAAGAGCCTCAAGATTAAACGGATGGTCAAGGGAGACTTTCCACAGGGCAAAACGACTACAAACTCTAATAAGTGAAGAATCCAAAGTCCTCCATGATCAGCATTGGGAAAGAATAGTAAAATCAGCTAACAATCTGTACGGACAGTCAGCAAAATTCTGGGAAAACATCAGCCGACTACTGGGTAAAGACGGTGATTCGGCCCCATATATAACTGACAACAATAGAAAAATCTACCAAGATAATGAGAAAGAACTGTTGTTCAGAGAATACTGGCAGAACACCTCCAGAATAACAGATGAAGAAAACAGAAACTTTGACAGAGAACAAGAAAGAAGTAGAAGAGGCAATACTCAGGGAAAGAGCGAACATAACACCTCACCAAAGAGTAGACACCAGTAGGTTGGACCCAGATAATCCCATGTTGAAACCAGTAGAATCAAATGAAATAAAATCCATAATAAGAAGAGGAAAAAAGAGAAAAGCCCCTGGAAAATCAAATATAAATAAAGAACTAATGCAAAACCTACCGGATGCTATGCTTGAAATCCTTAAAGAGGCAACAAATGAAACAATTAGCATGGGCTACTTCCCAGACATCTACAAAGAAGGGCTGATACGATTCTTAGGAAAACCAGGGAAGGACCCAAGACATGTGGGAAATTACCGCCCAATAACCCTGTTGGAACTTCCTGGGAAAATTGTAGAAACAATAATAAAAAACAGATTAGTAAGATTCCTAAATGAAAATGGGCTGATAAATAAGAACCAGTACGGCTTCACCAAAGGAAGAGGGACTCAACTGGCCACTGCAGTTATGTATGAAAATATAGCAATTTCACAAGCGCAGGGACATGGGTGCAATGTAGTCTCAAGGGACATTGCAAAAGCTTTCGACAAAGTGTGGCACAATGGCTTGAAATATAAAATGATGACCACTCCCATGCCAAACCTCATAGTAAGGCTCTTGTGCAGCTTCCTGGATAACAGGAAAGCACAAATAAAGATGGGAAGAATTTCAGGTCCGGAGTTCCCAATTCTAAGCGGAGTCCCCCAAGGAAGTGTGTTGGCACCTATACTTTTTAACTTCTATACAAGAGATGTCCCTGCGCCTGATGTAGGCTGTCACCAGATCATATTTGCGGATGACCACACAAATCATAACATACCCAAATAAAAGGTGGGGAAAAAACACGCTAGCCCTAAAAACAGCAAGGGAAATTAATAAAGTCAATGATTATGAGAAAAAATGAAAAATAGCCACCAGCCAAGAAAAATTTCAGCTATTATCAGTGTCTGTCCAACAGCCATCAGATGTAACAGTGGACGGCAGAAGAATTCCCTTCAGGAACTCCATCAAGGTCCTGGGAGTTACCTTCACCAGGACAGAACTGAAGCACCATCTGCTGAACAGCATCCGAAGAGGCAGCCAAACCGCCAAGAGAATCAGGAGATTCCGCTCAGTATCCACTGCCACGTACCTCTTGTTGTACAAAGCACTTGTGAGGCCTCAGTTGGAGTACCCATCAGTGATCCTGGCAGCAACCTGTAAATCATACACTGAGAAAACTACAATCAATCAAAACCCAAAGTAATCAGAAAAGCCTACAAGAATTGCCACGTATTATAATACAATAAAAGATTTGCACGAAAGATCAACGATGGAGAGCTTCAACTGCAGGATTCACAGGCTAGCCAATAGGACGTGGGACAGGATGTCTGAGGTGGACGTCAACCTGCTGGAAAGAAGCAGAATGATAACTGAAGAAGGAAGAAGGGACCTCAAGACATGGCAAAGGTTAGCCCCCAAGATAGAAGGAGCCGAGCCTGATCCAGTGTATGTGGACTGAGCAGCGGGATGTGTGTATGCATGTGAGTGATGTGAGAACTTGAGTTTGGGTATGTGAGTGTGTGCAAGTGTTCGTGTGAGTCAGATGTGTACATGATGAGACAACAATGATGAGTATGACTAGCGAAAAAAAAAAATCATACTTGCAATAGAGAGGCGATCTAATCACATTACCATCACTGACACCTCTCGTCACTGAGCAAAAAATAAATAAATATAATAAAAAACATCATCACCATCATCATCACCACTTCCAGACCCTTCCACCTCGCCAAGAATCATGCACCGAATGCACCCTCACTAAAGCAAAGGGGTCTGCCCCCTTCTTTTCACTACTAACACTACTTCTACTTCCTACTTTACTCTATACCTGTCCCCATACCTCCACACCCCATACCTTCAATCCCCCTCCCAAATAAATCCATCCTTTCCTATCCCCCAATAAGTAAGTAAGTACTTACTTCAGTCCTTCTCCCACCTCCGCCCAAGAGGATGTCTGAGGTTTATTCAGACGAAATGTCGCGGCCCCACGAAAAGAATAGAAAGGAATAGAATTTAACATCAATTCTACATGCAATAAACTCTATGGGATATCCCCGAATATTTGACTATCCCCACTGGAATTTTTACCAATAAAAGTCCAATCGTTTTGACTATTACCCAATTGAGATATGTCAACCTTCGTTGCGTTGCTCACCAGTTGAAGCAACAATGAGAAAACAATAATTAGAAAAATAGAGAAGAACCTTTATAACATTAACCCTTTAACCATTTAGTACGTATATATACTTAGCACGCCAACGCTACCTGAGCCGTTCAGTACGTATATATACGGGGAACAGATGTTTTGACCGTGACGTTTAGTACAAATATATACGATTGATTTTTCCTGCCTTTCTTTCAAGGTAAATCCTCTATAATGTATTCTCTCTAGGTCCGAGGAAGTGTTGTTGACCTTATCCAAACAAAAACACTTCCTCCCGAACCCCTTTCATCATAATTTTCCTGATTTTCTGTATCTAATGCGGGAATTCGCCAAGTGATTGGCGGAGTCGCTATGTAGAGAGACAACACACTGCTGGCCGGTCGTTCATTTACAAGGAATTTTGGTCTTTCAACGCAGGGGATAAAAGGGCTATAATCCTTTCTAAGCCAACTTAGCATCAACCGTGAGTTGTTCTTTCCTGTCTTTGTTTTCCAGCTCTAGCGCAAATGAAATGCGATAAGTACGTACTTGTAGCTTATTGACATTTTTCCCACTGAAATTTTAAAAAATGTACTGGAACGTTACAGAACAAAAGGTTAGATGTAGAACGCACAAACTTTCATTCATAAACAATACTCTAAATGAAAGTTATGCACAAAATTCTTACACAACAAACATTGTTGAAAATTCATCCGACAGTGAGAATGATGAAAACGAAAACAGGGCTAGCAAGGTGAAGACAATAAAGTAAGATATGTGAATGATTGCCAATAATTTCCTGTCCTAAGATTTTAGTCGTGTAAGTCGTGTAGAGAAAGAGAGAGAGAGAGAGTACTGTTTTCTTTGTATTCTACTGTACCCTCTTTTGAACACTGATGCCATATACAGAAACTCGAACCTAATAATTGTGGAATTGATAAATATATATTTATATATATATATATATATATATATATATATATATATAATATATTATATATATATATATATATATAGATATATATATATATTTTTTAATATTTATTAGTATACTATATATATATATATAAATATATATATATATATATATATATATATAAAATATATCTATATTATAATATATATATATTATATATATATATATATGAGTATGTATGAGTCGCTATTGTACGTAATTACATTTATAAGTGCACACAGAAACACTGTACACAATATGGGTGTCATCTGCTACGTTTCCAAACTTCTTCCGACTTACAATCTCAATACAGATAATCTGCATCCCACAATTCGGGGTTCTTTAATCTGGTCATCATCCTACTTATCCCTCCCCTGGGCTGTCCAGAAGAAAGAGGTTCCGGGACAAGGCCATCGCTTGAGGAAAAATAACAGTATTTTTTTTTTTTTCATCGCCTAGTTTCGTTTTGTTCATCGGTGAATCTGGGCTAGACATTGGGAGTTCGTATGATTTATTTAGGTGATTAGAAACTAGATTATCTTCACCCTACCTTTTTATCAAAGCAGTTTACTATATGATTTCAATTCTTCAGATTTCTGTTCATTTTACATCTTCGAGGTTAGATGCGCAAAACCTAGCATGGAAAGGTGTGGCAGCGTGTTTCCGCCACATCTTCACGACATTCGAACTTTGGGCAAGGTTTTATGAACCAAATCTGGGAAAAGTAGCAGCGTCTAAAACGTATACATGTCCATGGCCATTTTTGTTTGACTATGATATAGATAACTGGCGAATACAGAAATTTGTATGGTAGCACCGTAGTTGATATTGAATGAAATGATCGGTTGTTGTTGTTTACAGCTCCAGTTACCTCCCACCCGTGACGAATTTGATGTGTTTGGTATTAGGGTCTGGAATTATAACGAGTCCTTTCGAAGGATTCCAGTTCTTTCTTTCATTGATGAAGGTCAGTTTGGAATTCCCTAGTCGACGGTCAAAAGTCAGAGGGAAAGTAAAAGTCGTTTGCCTGTACAAAAGGGAGATCACTAAATCCGCCATTGCCCATGAAACAAGGAATTGGAATCGGTCAAAAGGACTCTGGATAATCCAAGGCACCATTCTCTAACTAACGTTCGAGTGGTTCCGCCCACCATACTCGATGCAGGTGGAAGGAAAGGAGACATGAAAACAACAAACAACAACTGATCAGAGAGAGAGAGAGAGAGAGAGAGAGAGAGAGAGAGGCATATTCAAGGTAATGATAATTAATTATTTCTATTTTATTGACATTTTATTGTAAGTGGAATAAATAATCATAGACTCAGCTGAAAGATTGTAATTTTACTTTGTGTTCAGTACAAGTAACGTTTATGTGGCTTCACCATAAAATGATTCTCATTGTTTCTTATTTATATTTTTTAAAATCCGTGAAGATATATATAATTCCCACAGGATTTTCCACATCTTCATATTAGTAATATAACTTCTTAAGCTTTTCCTTTCTTGATATATAATATATAATATATATATAATATATATATATATATATATAGATAGATATATATATTAAATAAAAAAAGTAAAACTGTATAGAATTTCTAAGTGAGATATACACACACATATATATTATACATATATAGATATATATATATTATATATACTATATATATATCTTATATAATTATACTATATATTATAGATTATATATAGCTTCAGTGCCAGGAGCCAGGAATCAATCCATTATGAATAACCATCAATGAAGGGAAGAGGGACACACAGATGTACATGCTGTCTTTATTGCAACGTTTCGTAATTATCAAGTTAATTACATCATCAGGCTGTTAAAATGAAAAATAAAAAATTTCCTAGTAAAATTGTAAAAAACAAAACTAAAAATTAAAAATTCAGAAATGCAAAAGCTAAAAAAGTTTATTCTTACAAGTGTACAAAATATACACATTAAAATTAAGGAAGTTAAATTATTTAAAAGGACATACATTAAAATGAAAGATAAATGAACATAAAATAAGGAAAAATTGACAAAAGATTGAAAGCAGCAGTGAACAGTTACAGAACAAAGAAGTTGAGGACCGACCTAGAGGAGTGACAGCGTTAAACTAAACGTAAACATAAAAACATAAATAAACAACACAAGTCAAGACAAATACAGAGGGTAGGAAGACGTATGGGTCTTCAACGACGGAACAAGTTGTTTAATAAAGAGCGATTCGTGCGGGTTGGTGGTATGGCCTAAAATACAGAAGTCTTTATTATCGATATATGTTTTACATATTTTGGAGTGATTTCTAATGTTGGAGTGTTCTGGGTTTGCAATCCTGCTGCCAGTACGGAAGCTTATGCCACGATGAGAATCGATACGCACCTTAAGGAGTCTGCTGGTGGATCCCACATAGGTCCCTGTTTGACATTCAGGGCAAGTATATTTATAAATAACACCAGAAGACATATAAGGTGATAATCGCTCCTCGAGGTAAAGAGGGAAACCCGATGGTGAAAAGGGTTCTTAGGGATTAATTTTACGTTATGGCATGAAAATGTTCCTGAATGATTTCTGTGAACTTTTGTGAAATGTAATGTCATGAGTAAATGGAAAGCATGCATAGAACTTCATTTTTGGCACAATTAAAACTTTTGGTTTAACAATGAAATATTTTTTCAGTAGGTGATCTAATTTTCTATAAATTAGCTTAGCAGGGATACAGTTATTGTTAAAAAAAGTCAATTAAAAATGTTATTTAGTTATGGAAAAGGACCCAGTTCGACGTAAGGACAAGTGCTCGGTGGAGAAGGGTAGAAACAGAGTTGGACTTAAAATTCATAAAACAGGAGCTATAAAAGTTCGTACCAAGTCCAGTAAAAGTTTTCTTCCTAAAAATCGTGTATTAAAACAGTCGTTTTCTCTGAAAACTAAAACGCCCGGATGTATTGCATTGGCATATTCTACGAAGAGGTCACTTTTGCTCATGGTACAACATACAGCCACATCATGATATTGTCATTAGATGTAGATGTAGCCATATATGTTAATATAAAACTGTACTGATTCGAACGAGAGGAAGACGATGCATTAATAACAGCAGAAAAGCAAGAGCCCCTGATAGTGGATAGTATACATACACACACACACACACACACACACATATATATATATATATATATATATATATATATATATATATATATATATATATATATATATATATATAATAGTGTAAACCGACTGAATTGAAAAGCAAAGATGGACTACATAAAAACAGCATCGACTACAAGCCATCTTCGCTAACATTAGACGTCGTAATGTTGAGATGAAAAACAAAATCGCATCGCTAAGACGATGGAAGGCTGCTTGGGATGGCGATTGTCTGTGAATGCTTTCTATGAGTTTTAAAGAATACCAGGAGGATTTCATGAAAGATTTTATGACGAAAAGACATGTGTTGGTGGCAGAAGTGTCTGGGGAGTAATATATTTTGGCGAGACGTAATATAATTGCAATTAAAGGCGATTTCATTTGATCTTGGTGCCCTCCTTACCCGGATCTCTCGCTGATGTGAAGAGCGAAGGTTCGAATCCAATAACAGACGCCAATGTTCTTTTCCTTTCATTCTTCATTTTACGAAATACTTATATCTGTATATACATATAATATATGGTACCACATTCTCATAATCAAACAAATCAACCCTTTCCACCCAAGTAGAGCATAAACGGAAATTCGGGAGCAGTCACCCATCCATTAGTTAAAAAAATCAATGGCACATTCATGAACCAAGTAGCCATTTTTACTGTCAGTGGAAGTTCCTGGAATGAAGCAAACAGATAAGGACAAGAAAACACTATGATATATATATATATATATATATATATATATATATATATATATATATGTAATCATGTTAATGTGGTAACAGTAAGGTACTTAATAACCGTATTGTGTAATAATAGGCCTAATCGGTGCCAAGTTATGTAGCAAAGACGCTTTTAATTTCGCTGTCTGCCCAGCCAATAGAAACAAAGATTTAAAAAATATAGAAATTCTGTTGATGAATCTCAGAGAAAAAAATACAGTAAATTGTAAATTATGCTTCCAAAAAGCACCATGAAAGGATAATCACTTTCGTAAAGTTATACGACAATTCGTGTAACGTTATCACGCTAATTACATGAAAGCACCCGACCCTCGCCCTCTGCGCCTTCTGGAGGCGTTACTCATCCAGGAGCAAAAGCCCTCCATGAATACGACACAGGAGGCCTTTCTGCTCCCGACCTGCATGCGAAGGAACACTCCAGTAACGGCAAACTTCACCATATCGCTGCCCGAAAACGCCCCAATTCAAGAGGAAAATAAAACCGAAGATGACATTAATACCATGAATAATACCAGCAGTGATGTCACACGGCCTTTGACCAATCAAAATTAAGTCCGGCGTGATGTTATACAGCTGAGAAGATCGGCGCGCCTGTTGAGCATGCACTTTGGAGCTGGCTACAGCCCGCAGCCAGGCAGCCAATCAAAATGCAGCTCCCCATTCACTAGCCAATGAAAAGGCAGCGCCACAATATAAGCAGTCGGACTCACCCTCTCACTTCAGTCCTTCAACCACCTCCGCCCAAGAGGATGTCTGAGGTTTATTCAGACGAAACGTCGCGGCCCCACGAAAAGAATAGAATAGTAACAGAATTTCTACATGCAATAAACTCTACGGGATATGCCCGAAAATTTGACTACCCCCACTGGAATTTTTTACCAATAAAAGTCCAATCGTTTTGACTATTACCCAATTGAGATATGTCAACCTTCGGTGCGTTGCTCACCAGTTTAAGCAACAATGAGAAAACAAAAATTAGAAAAATAGAGAAGAACCTTTATAAAATTAATGCAGCTGAGGCAGCAATCACTTTTAATAAAACATGTTTAAAAGAGGGTTTACTTCCAGCATATTAATATTATTATTATTATTATTATTATTATTATCATAGAGGTTAGTGTTTGGAGCAAATAACCTTGATATATGGCATGGTTATGCATTTTTCTTATAGTAAAAGTGAATTGCTCTATACGTATATCTTCTATCCTTTGCTCGATCTTCTCATCTTATCATCCCTATGATTTTCCTCTCCTTCACAGTTGGACACTTGTAGTTAAGGCTAAATACAATAGATAGTGCAGAGAACATTTATTTATTTCTGAGGAAATTGGTCTACTTGATGGTCCTACTGAAACACCAAGTACTACTCAGTCCTCACAAAGATTTGCCTCTGTTGGTCCTTCTCACAAGTACTACACAACAAGGAGATTGCAGAAGGTATATGATTGTGTGTTGTCATGGCCTAGAGTTAGTGCTCTTTGTTGAGAGTGAACAATGGTTAGAAATATATATACCTATAGAGTGAATATTAGTGTGTAAAAAAAGGTAACTGTAAATGCTAAGATAGTAAGTAATATTACAAATTCACCTTCAAGAGGATCTACCCTGACATTTTTATTTGATTTATCTTTTTGAGTAAGCAAAGACTATAGAGGCCTTTTTTCATTGGCCTGTAGGTGTCCACTGCTGAACAAAGCCTTCCCAACCTGTTTTCATGAGTTGGAAGACTGTGTCAGTTTTTGCCTTGTTTTGCCTGCAAACTTTTGTATCTCTCTCTCAATGTCTTGTCACCTTTTCCAAACTCCCAGGTGCTGCCGTGTCCTATCCCCTAGTTGGGAGCTCCCTGGTACAGAAAACGACGTCAGAGATAAGAATAAAATGAGATGCACTGTTTCTAATTTTGATGGCCCTCTTATAATTCTAGGTTATTATACATTTCTGGCCATGAAGTACAAAACTGACTAGGTAAAATCTTAGATTGAAGAGGTTAAGAGGGCGTCATCCCAGGTTTAAAGATGAAATCTTGGAAGCAGAGATAAAAATTTTTGATGATGACCCTAGAGAAAATCTAAACCAGCTTTTTCCCCACCATTCTGATTTCTGAAGAGGAAGTGGAACAGTTTGAAACAACACTCAGAAAAGCCTTATATAAGGTCAGTGGTAAGTATACATATTTTTTTATATGGGTACCATTTACTTATCATGCACAACATTATTTTGTGAGGGTTTAAGACAAAACTAAAACAGGTTGCCAATAGAATTAACACCATTCAGAATAAAATGAAGTCAGCATTATAGGAGCCTTTAACAACAATGACTAAAGTTTTTCCTTTTGGAAAATTATTATTAGTTTCTGTAAATACTGCATGGTGAATCGTTTCAGGGTTTTTACCAAATACATACTCTGGAATGTAGTACCTGCATTTTTAACCTTGCCATAGATTTTATCAGAACCCTCCCCTCATTATATTGCAAATCGTGGATCTCTGTTTTTTGTAGCCTACTCTAATCATTGTTTAATTTATCTTGTCAGGTTACTGAACTGGGCTTCAGTGTTTGCAAATAAAGATGAGAAAACAGTGACCCTCTGAGGGGTCATGACACAAAAATTGATGGGGGAGTTTTCATTGAAGGAATCAAGAGAAAGACGAAATAGTCTGATGCTAGACTACAAGGATTCATTCGTGGTAGGTATTTATTATTTTATTTATCATTTATTACTAATTACATTCAATTTTAAAATAATGTACGTGGTACCTGCATACTTTTGGGGCGCATTATTTAAGATTTGAATATATTTTAGACTTTTTCCATCACTGATTGCTACTAACCCTCTTGCACATAGCACAAGGCCACTTTCCAATAACCACAATGGTCCCTCACCCACAACATTGATCATAACCAAATACTTTTACCTACATTATTCACTCATAAACCTTTGGACTCCAGTCTATTCTTTCATTTCATGAATTTCTTTTTAGCTCCCCACAATTAATACCAAGTCGTCTGCATAATGCAACTCCCCAGGCAACCCGGATCCCTTAAAGTCCTTAAATTGATATCACCTCCATAATCATGACACACAGGTTACAAGTACTAATATACTAATATCAGTGATAATATTAATTTGTTACACAATGAATTTAGACATATTAAGCTTATGATCATGAATTTAATGTACTATTCCACATTGAGAGAGGCAGAAGACGGGTATCAGAAAACTAAAGTTTAACGCTCCATCCTAGGCCTAAGTCCTGGACTCCCTTTTGCTTATTAAGATGTTTGATTGTTGTGTCTGTAAATATGTGTCAGAGTTGTGTGATTGTTGTGGTATGGATGTTGATGTGTGTCTGGGTTGAATGATTGTAATTCCTAAAATTGGCTTTATATATTTTTGTATTGCTTTCTCTATACCGTTCCTTTTTCATTATTTATTAATTGTATTTTTTAATTTTGTTAGGTGTTGCTATTTTCATTATTGTTCTCTTCATATATAAATTTTTTTTTTCTTCGGGTGTTGCCAAAGGATTTCTGCCCAAACAAGATAAGGAAGCTGACATCGTGATAGATGGCACTATTCCTGCCATCCTCAAATTTGCACCACATGGGGAAGGAGGCTTAGAAGTTGAAATCAAGATCAAAACCAAAGGAGATCGAGGCCTCTCCATCCGCTTCTTTCCTGACACCTAAAATGTTACATAACCCCATAAACTGTTTTACTTGCTTGTGACTGGAGCTCCCTCTTCATGAATTCTTGTGTAAATTGATAAGTGCTTGTACTACTATATACTGCATTTTATAAGTTAACTAATTTTCTTTAATTGGTTACAGTAAATGTGTCCTCATATATAAATGTATTTGTCCAAACGCCTGTGGAATAGTTAACTGAGATATTGAAAAATGACATATTACCCTTGTGGACAGAATTATGAATAAATTTGTAGACTCTATATATCATCGTTGGTATTTCAATGAATTCATGGTCTTCCTGCCCTTGGAGTGGGAGTAAGGCATCATAGATAACAAGTGATTTTGTAGGCTAAGTGTGCAATAATAAAAAGGTTCTACATGCCATATTCATATACAAATTGTGTGATTATGATATCTAGTTGTATTTCCATTTCTTTTTATGGAAACACATTTTAAATAGCTTATGTTCTGAACTGTATGGAGTGATTCATGATATGTTCTTT
This sequence comes from Macrobrachium nipponense, assembly GCF_015104395.2. Classification (NCBI taxonomy): domain Eukaryota; kingdom Metazoa; phylum Arthropoda; class Malacostraca; order Decapoda; family Palaemonidae; genus Macrobrachium; species Macrobrachium nipponense. Next base: position 70,330,380 of record NC_061091.1, on the reverse strand, counting down.
CCACATGAAGGAATGATTGTACTGTGTGTAATATATATTATATAGTATATATATATATATATATATATATATATATATATATATATATATATATATATTTTAATTACATTCAGTTGCCTGATAGTTACTGCTTGGTTCGTTGATTGACAGAACTAACCTTTTTGTTAACGTAACTAAGTAACTGAACGAAAGTTGCGCCAACGTGAAAAAAATAAAACACGTTTTTAACGTTAGTTTTTAATTTGTCCCCAACGTTGGGTGTAGTTCAGCCGTAACATTATGCTAACGTTATGATAACGTTATTTGCAATAGGGGTAGGCCTAACTGGTACCAGGTTATGCAACAGAGAAGCTTTTAATTTCGCTTTCCTGCCCAGCAAATATGAAACAAAGATTAAGGAAAGATAGAAATTCCGTGGATGCAGTAGCGAAAACTATACTTCCTAAAGAGTTGTACCATAAAAGGATAATCACGTTTACACAGCTTTACGAGAATATTATAGGCATACTACCTACGGTAATTAAATTAAAGCATTTAGGAAATTGAACAATAATGGTTAGTAATTAAAACATTTGTACGATTGCCAGAATAAATATAACATTAAAACTTAACAATCTTCAAAAACAAAATGATTAAAGGAAATAAAGCGCATAGGTCTAATGAAATACTAACTGGATAATCAACATTTTCTAGGTCACTTTTGCTCATGGTACAACATGCAGCCACATCATGAGATTGTCATTAGATGTAGATATAGCCATATATGTTAATATAATACTGTACTGATTCGAACGAGAGGAAGACGATGCATTAATAACAGCAGAAAAGCAAGAGCCCCTGATAGTGGATAGTATACACACACACACACTCACACGCACACACACACATACATATATATATATATATATATATATATATATATATATATATATATATATATATATATATTATAGTGTAAACCGACTGAAATGATTGGATTGCATAAAAACAGCATCGACTACAAGCCATCTTCGCTAACATTAAACGTCGTAATGTTGAGATGAAAAACAAAATCGCATCGCTAAGACGAAGGAAGGATGTTTGGGAAGGCGATTTAATGTGAATGTTTTCTATGAGTTTAAAAGAATACCAGGAGGATTTCATGAAAGATTTTATGACGGAAAGACATGTGTTAGTGACAGAAGTGTCTGGGGAGTAATATATTTTGGCGAGACGTAATATAATTGCAATTAAAGGCGATTTCATTTGATCTTGGTGCCCTCCTTACCCGGAATAGGGCTTGTGATAGCGATCGTTCACGAAAGGCTATCTATGCATTTAATATAAAAGAAGGTGGATTTCAAGCGTGATTTGATTATGAAAAGAGATGAGTTGGTGGCAGAAGTGTCGTATGAACAATAAAATTTGGCAGGATGTGATATAATTGCAATTTAAGGCAATTTCATTTGGCCTTGGTGCCCTTCTTATCCGGAATAGGGGTAATCATTTAGATACAGTAGAAGTTTCCAGATGATTCTATCAGTAAATAGATATGCCGAGTGTTATGACTCCCGACGTAAAACCCAGAAAACCAGAGAATAAATACTGATCGTATAAGGACTTCCCCATACGATCGGAATTTATGCACAGCCGCACCAAAAAGTTTTATAATATACATATATTATATTATATAAATTACTGTCGGTTTGTGCTAATATTGACCTTTTAAGATGAGACGAACTCCCTCGGTTTCCGATCAGTGAAGTTAAGCTGCTTTGGGTGTGGGTCGGTACCCTGGATGGGTGACCGTCATCCTGAATCATGATTTACGCTCTCCTTCTTGGATCAGAAGCAATTTTTATATGCCTGTATGGATATATTAACACCTAATTATTTTGAGAAATTAAGAATGAAAGGAAAAAACAATAGGTCAATGCGATCTCTTGCTGATGTGAAGGGCGAAGGTTCGAATCCAATAACGGACGCCCAATGTTCTTTTCCTTTCACTTCTCCATTTTTACAAAATACTATATCTGCATATAAACACATTATATACGTAACACATTCTCATAATCAAAAAACAAATCAGCCCTTTTCACCCAAGGTAGAGCAATAAACAGAAATTCGGTAGCAGTCACCCATCCAGGTACTGACCACACCCAAGCAGCTTAACCTCACTGATCGTAAGCCCAGGAGTCGTCTCCTCTAGACCATGGTACTCTCTTCTTTTGCGCGCCAATAGTGATGGAAACTTTCTACTTAGAAAAATGTCACTAGGCAGTTGTAAACCAAAATTCTTTCTAAGCTTTTAAATAACAACGAATAATAGTAAGGAATGACGTTGATATCGTTGTGATAAATTGGAAAAGTTCTGTTAATAAAATAAATAAATAAATAAATAAACAAACAAACAACAAAAACAAACAAACAAATACACACACACACACACAACACACACACACACACACATATATATATACTATATATTATATATATATATATATATATATATATATATATATATATATATATATATGTATATATATATGTATATATATATATATATATATATATATATATATAAATATATATTATATATATGTATATATATATATAGTATATTTATATTTAATATATATATATATCATATGGTATATATATATATATATATATATATATATATATATATATATATAATATATGGGCATACTTATAAGTGGGAACGTAATGTCTGTCTGTCTGTCTTTCTGTCATTCAATCACGGCCAAACGGCTGGTCAGATTGGGCATGATACTTGGCATGGTTATGGTTGGGACCCCAAAGATGGGTTGTAATGGGGTTTCATCCAACTAACCCCCCTCCTTTGTAGGGGGTTGGGGGTGAGAAGGGATTCCCTGAAACGGAGCTGTTTCTGGCCGTGAAACGAGGCTGGTTATTCCCGTATACTTAGTTACTTTACGATTTTTAATACATAATTTTTGTACAACCTTCCACGGAAAAGTCGCGAATATTTCAGCTCGGATACAATAGAAGATGAAAATTATCATAAATATCTGCAAGATTTTTTGAATAACTTAAATCCTCGTACTGCCAGTGCACAAAACTAACGTTGAAGAAGTAAACTGGCCCTGCCCGTAATGTTTGCTTTGGAATTTTGGTCCTGCCAGTGGACATAATAAAAAGGAACTGACAAGTTCCTACTTTCTACTCTTTTTTGGAAGACCAGGATCATAAGAGCATTTATCAGTAAGCCAATAACGCACTGACATACAAGTTGCGTCTTTGCAGTACATAATAAAAAGAAGATACTTTATTATTCGTATCACCGTGCAAAGTAATTGACAAAGAAAAAACGGAACCAAATCAAGATCCCTGTTCCGTTAGATGAAAGTCACCGACAAGCAGAGAGAGAGAGAGAGAGAGAGAGAGAGAGAGAAGAGAGAGAGAGAGAGAGAGAGCCATTTTAACGGACATTAATGCACTACAATTTTATAATTTTATCTTGCTATCGAAAATGAGAGAGAAAGAAAGAGAGAGATAATTTGTGATTTGGAGAGCTAAGTATCTATAATCCCATCATCGTCTTCGTTACTTGACTTACATTGAGAGAGAGAGAGAGAGGAGAGAGAGAGAGAGAGAGAGAGAGAGAGAGAGAGAATCATTAAAAGAGGGTAAACAATGATGAAATACGAACTTCTTTATGTTCATTGATCGTCCCTTCACTACTTTAAGAGAGAGAGAGAGAGAGAGAGAAGAGAGAGAGATAGAGAGAGAGAACATATCATTAAAAGAAGGAAACAAACGATGAATAAGAATTTCTCTGCGTTCAGTGATCATCCCTTTGAATTACATTACGGAGAGAGAGAGAGAGAGTAGAGAGAGAGAGAGAGAGAGAGAGAGAGATATTCGTAATAGCCCTTATTTTAATATTGCTGAACAAATAGTACATATAAATTTTTCACTTCTGCAACCCGTATTTTATCACCCATCGTAGAATGGGTAAGTTTGCTAGTATGTATAAAAGAGGACCATAAAGCACCATTTGAACATTGCAACTATATACTTCGAGGCACTGGTAAAACATGAACATTGTGGATATCTTACAAGAGTTTATATACAAGTTATGTAGTGTGGCGTAAGTCTCTATTGGTGACCCAGGAAGGATGGGATTAGAAATATTCCCTGTGATTTCTGGCCTCATTAACTCTCGTCTGGTGACTCGTCCGGGTGGTCGGATTTTCTTGGACACCTGCTTTTCAGATTAGCTCCTCGTTGGACGATTTGGTTTCGCGCTCTGCTACCAATCCGGTGGTCCGAAGTTCGATTCCGGCTCGGCCAACGCGGAAGCAGACGAAATTTATTTCTGGGTGATAGAAATTCATTTCTCGGTAGTGTTTTTTCGGATCCCACAATAAACTGTAGGTCCCGTTTGCTAGGTGACCAACTGGTTCTAGCCACATCAAAATATCTAATCCTTTGAGGCCAGCACTAGGAAAGCTGCTAATCAGCTCAGTGGTCTGGTAAAAACTAAGATATACTTGACTTGAAATGATTGAGGATCGGCCTAAGGATTAATTCGTCGATGGTATCCAATTTCCAATGTCCTCCTGACAGTTCATATTATTGGTTTGATTGATGATAGCGACTCCAGCATTTTTTCCTTTTGTACAGACAGCTACTATGCTTGTATGTAAACTCTGTAAGATATCCTATGTCCATATTTTAAACCAGTGATCGGAGACAGAAGGAAAGTGCTCGAATTATAAGTGTTTCAATGTTCAATAGTGTTTTTATGGGTTCCTTTTTGTCTTCATATTATGCTGATGATTACAGTAGAAGAACTTTATATATATATATATATATACATATATATATATATATATATATATATATATATATATAAAGTCTCCAGTCGGCCGAAGTTAACATACCTCAGGAGGTACCATGAATACATTAGTAGAATGCCATAGTTTATTAAAAAACGTTTCGCACACAATTCTCGGTGCATCATCATCTGTGAACAATAAAAAGTAAATACATTATGAAAAGGAATTTTCACAAAATTACAAGTTGATTAAAATTAATGGTTTAAAAAGAAAAGCCAGAAGTTTAAAAGTAAAAAAAAAAATACGTTAAAACACTGTAAAAAGAGAGAGAGAACTAAGACACCAACCATGCCAAGGCTAAAGACGAAGAAGGAATAGCAAAACCTGACGTCCCAAACAAAAAGTCAGTTATTGCCAAATACAGAGGGGAAGCCGGTGTGATTGTTCAAAGAGGGAACTAGCCTTTTCATAAGGTTAATGACTCCAGAGTAGTTAGATGATCTGGGGGCCTTTTGTATAACCAATAATATAGAAGTGCTGTTTCAAGACCTCATTTTGCATATAGCGAAATGATTTTTAATGTTAGAAAACGCTGGTTGCTTAATTCTCTGGCCTGTACGTTAAAAAACTTGAAACCCATGTGGCTGCAATATCTCACTTGCAATAGCCTACGATTAGATCCGATGTAAGAGTCCGGACATCCAGGGCAGTGAATTTATATACCAAACATTAGATCTCATGAAGGATTGCAGCGATCTTTACAGTTGAAAAATGAACCTATCCTGCATGGATTAGTAGAAGTAAGTTTTAACTGAAGACAGGAATTTCTTGTCAATGATCTGTGTTTAGTCTACGTGAGAATTTTGTATCAAAACACAAAAGGGATGGAAGCAAAGAACAGTTTCTTAGGAACATCAAAGTTGGGCAACGGTGGCTGGAGAAATTTGGTTAAAAATTTTTATTGATAACTCTAAGGACTACGTCCTTGGGATAGGAATTTTTCTGAAAAACCAAATAATAAAAATTCTATTTCATTATGGAAGTTGGCCAGTTAGACGAATATTTTTAATGCCCTATGGACAAGAGTATAAATGGTGTTTAATTTGAAGGTTCTTTGGCATGAACTATAATAGTTGTTAGCTAAACCTGTATAGGTCTTTTTTCTATAGTAATTCTGATTTCACCACAGCTCGATATATTTATATCCTTTTTTTTTCTTTTCACCTATTTTTTGGGGAGGGGAACATTTTTGTAAATTTCATGGTAATAAGTTGTAGTATATGCCTCCTTGTTTTTTCAAAATGTATTATTTTCTGGATGAATCATCTGTTGACCACTGTGTGATCCTCGAAGGTGTGTTTGCTTAAAAAAAAAAAAGTTGCCCCTAATCTTGCCCTCAGGCGTTTCCTCGCTTCTGTAGAGTGAAATCGACCTTATTACAAATCTTCTAATGTCAGTTTGGATATTAAGCCTACTTTGACTATGTTTTTCCTCTGTATGGTCAGTTGTGCCTGAGTAAAGGGTCGCACTAGACCGAAAGTTCTTGGCTATCTCGCTTTTCAAGTTTTACTTCGTGGCAAAAAACCTTCATTTATACATAGCATCACGTTTTATATACTTCGTGATCAAGTTATTCATATATATATGTATATATATGTTATATGTAGTATATATATATATATATATATATATATTATATATATATATATATATATATATATATATATATATATATTAGTTTGTTTATTATATTTTTGTTGTTTGTTTGTTTATGTATTTATTTATTAACAGAACTTTCTTTTCCAATTTATCACAACGATATCAACGTCATTCCCTTTACTATTATTCGTTGTTTTATTTAAAGCTTCCAAAGAAATTTTGGTTTCAAACTGCCTATTGAACAAATTTTCTAATGTATAAATTTTTCCATCACTATTGGCGCCTTCAAAGAAGAGAGTACCATGGTCTAGAGGAACGACTCTGCTTCCGATCAGTGAGGTTAAGCTGCTTTGGGTGTGGTCAGTACCTGGATGGGTGACTGCTGCCAAATTTCGGTTTATGCTCTACTTTGGGTGAAAAGGGCTGATTTGTTTGATTATGAGAATGTGGTACATATATTATATGTTTATATACAGATATAAGTATTTTGAAGAGTGAAAGGAGAAGAACATTGGCGTCCGTTATTGGATTCGAACCTTCGCCCTTCATATCAGCAAGAGATCGCATTGACCTATTGTTTTTACCTTTCATTCTTAATTTCACAAAATAATTAAGTGTATATATACAAACAGGTACATAAATTTGCTTCTAATCCAAGAAAGAACCAGAGGGAGAGCGTGAAACATGATTCTAATGGCGGTCACCTATCCAGGGTACCGACCATACCCAAAGCAGCTTAACTTCACTGATCGGAAACCAGAGTCGTCTCATCTTAAAAAGTCAATAATTTAGCACAAACCGACATAATTATATAATATAATATATGTGTATATAAAAACTTTTTTGGTGCGGCTGTGCATAAATTCCGATCGTATAGGGGAAGTCCTTATACGATCAGTAATTATTCGCTTTTGGGTTCTACAAGTCGAGAGTCGTTACCACTCGGCCATATCTTGGAAATCCTTCTGTATCTAGAGGTTCAACCTATTCCGGGTAAGAAAGGCACCATGCCCAAAGGAAATCGCCTTAAATTTCAGGTATATTACGTTCTGCCAAATTTTATCATTCCCGAGACAGTTACACCATCAACACATCTCCTTTTCGTAAGAAAATCACACATAAATCCATCTTATACAATATTAATCGCATTGAAAGGATGTCATGAACAATCGCCATCTCAAGCAGTCTTCCATCGTCTTAGCGATGCGTTTTTGTTTTCCTTCTCTTCATCTTGAATGTCGACGTCCAATGCAAACGAAGATGACTGGTGATCGCTGCTGTAATTCCTCTTTGCATTTCATCTCATTTGGTTTACACTATATATACATATAATATATATATATATATATATATATAATATATATATATATATATATATATATATAGATATATATATAAATGGTAAAAGGAACACTAAGGACAAGAAAGTACCTTATCATGTAGGGCGGTAACAAAGGACCGTACTTAATAACCCATATTTGCGTATAATAGGCATAATCGGTACCCAAGTTATATAACGAAAACGAACGTTTTTTTAAATTTGCTGTCCATGTCCAGCAAAATAGAAAAACATGATTAAATGATAGAAATTCTGTTGATGAATCTCTACAAAAAAAAAAAAAATATACAGTAATTGGGAAAAATTTATGATCCAAAAAGTCCCATGAAAGGAAAATCACGTTCAGACGAGAATAAATACTGCCCACGCTAATTACATGAAAGCTTTTGGGAAATGCTGAGAAATTTAACTTCATGGTTGACAATTAAAAAATATTTGTACATTCCAGGAAAAAAAAACGCAGAATTAAAAGTAAACAAAAATTAACTTAGAAATCTGGAAAACGAAAATTAAACATATAAGCAGCGTAGGCATAATGAAATACTGACTTGTATAATCAACATTTTCTAGGTCACCGTGCTGACAGCTCAACAAGTCTGGTTAAATCTAGATGGACAATTAGATAGTACTGATAGCTACATAAAATATACTATATATATATATACGATATATCTTATGTCAGGGGTCCCCAACCTTTTTGCGTAAAAGGGCCACATTATCATTCGAAATACAGATGAGGGCCGCATATTAGAATTATCCTTACTATCGGAGAAAGTTCACATTTATTTGCATATTATCTATCTTTTGAGTTTAGTTTAAGTTAAGACTCTTACACTCTTATGCCAGCTATTGCTACGTAGGTATTAAAATCTTAATAGTAGCTCATGTTTTATTGTAGAATTTGTGCAAGAAAATAATGAGTTATTGGAAATTCTATATATCTTATCTTTAATGGGAAACTTAATGCTGCATCTTATTTGCAAGCTTAGCAATATCTATTTCTACACTTGTAACAGAAAGTCTCAAAATTTGGTGAAGATGCTCATCAGTAAGCTTAGATCTAAGTTTTGATTTTACTAGTTTCATTTCATTTTTTTGAAATGTTGCTCACAGATATATGTACCACCGATAACTGAAAACATGCCAACAGCAAACTTTTTTAAGTCAGAATATTCTTCTGGTAAACTGGAATAAAATTCCAAAAGGCTATTGTCTTGAAACGCGGTTTTCAGGGCATCAATGGCTTGCAAATCAATTATTTGCATTTGATATATTCCTGGAATATCTTCTGGTGATACACGAAAGGGTTTTTGAAACATTTGAATTTCCTGCTTATGATCATGGAAGTCCTTAAATCTATTTGCAAATTCTTCTTTTAAAAGTTCCATTGCCTTTGTACATTTTTCTTTTGAGGCAGTTGAAGTATTCCTTTTCTCATTCTACAACACTTTACAACAGGGAATTTACAACAGGGAAAATGTATAAAGTTTTCATCACTGAACTTCATAAAAATATCTAGTTTCTTTTCAAATGCTTTCACCTCAGTAAACATATCTGATACCAATTTTCTATTTCTATTGTTCAAATTCTTCAAATGATCAGTTATATCAGATAAGAAAGCTAAGCAGAAAACCCAGTCTGAATCTGAAAATGCTTCGGAGAGCATTACCCTTATATTGCTCTGAGGGCCACACTGAGTATCATTAAGGGCCAGGTTGGGGACCCCTGTCGTATGTAGTTATCATTACTATCTAACTATCCATCTAGATTCAACCAGACTTGTGCTAGCAAGAGCTTTGCTTTAAGGCTGTTAGTACGATGTCTTCTCCCTCTCGTTCAGATCAGTATAGTATTATATTAACATAGGGGTATATCTAGGAGCAAAAATGACCTACAAAATGTTTATTATCTAGTCATTACATCATTAGGCCTATGCTGCTTATTTTAATTATTTTATTTTTGCAGATTGCTAAGTTAATTTCTTTCTTTTAATGTTTCGTTTTTTCCGGCAATAGTACAAGTATTTTTAGTATCCACCATGAAAGTTAAATTTCACGTATTTCCCAAATGCTTTCATGTAATTAGCGTGGGTTACACGCAATGGCGATTCTACTCCTCAAAAAGTGTGTGTGTGGGGGGGGGGGGGGGGGGGGGGGGGGGGGGGGCAACTCCAGGGCAAAGATAATTGTTGGGTGGGTATCGTAGGAAAGGTGACTAAAAATAATTACAATTTTGGAAACATTTTGAAACTCATGGAGGAATGAATTTGACTAAAAGTAAAGGTTCATATAGAATTTTGTTTGATTCCTAAGCTAAACAACTGTAAATCATCCATCGGATATTTTACCTGACTTGCGCGATATGAAAATTCAACATTCAAAACTATATACATTTCCAAAAAATACGCAAACATTAGAGAATGGATAGTATGTATAAATATAATACACATTTGAACCAAGTAAAGAAAGGTAGTAACTATATAAAATGAACAGATATACATGGGGCATGTCATGACAATTCTGAAAAGGTTCAGTTTGACATACAAAACTATATACGATCCCAACCAATATGCAAATTATTAAATAATGTTAAGTTTGTGTAATACACATTTGCACAACTTAAAGAAAGGTATTAGCTAATGAAATGAACAGACAGATATGGACCATGTCTTGACCATTCTGAAAATGCTGGTTTGACGTTCAAAACTATATACAATCTCAAACAATAAGCAATTATAAAAGAATTACAAGTTTGTATAATGCACATTTGAACAAAGTAAGGAAAGGTATTAATTAATGAAATGAACAGACATATATGAGGCTTATCGTGAAAATTCTCAAAATGTTTCGACATTCAAAACTAAACAATTCATAACAATATGCAATTGTTAAAGAATGGTAAGTTTTTATAATACACATTTGAACACAAAACAGATATGGACCTTGTCGAGACAATTCTCAAAATGTTTAGAGCAGTTTGACTCTACGATTGTCATGTCGGCTGTCAAACTCACCTACAAAACTATCTAACTCACTACTCTCAGCCCGGTTACTTTCAATTGATAATAATGCAGTGTTACTTAGTCTCTCACTAGTCATTGAATTTCTAAGAAATGTTTATAATATTTTCATTTTGGAACAACTTCTTTCACAAGAAGCACTAGTAGCAGGAAGTGTTACAGCTATCAATAGTAACCTGTATAAGCAATCAAAGGCAGATATATATGGATGAATAAACGACAAAAACTCTACTAATGATGTACGTAGGTGGCTGAGGTTCTTTCTGGAGCAATTTCTTAACTAAAGGTAGCTCGTGTTTTAAATCACTTTGATTAACTGAATAAGATAAAGGAAATGACTTCAAGTCATCCTCATGTAAGAACGTCTGTCCAGCAGGACAAAGAGGTGAAATGCCACAGAAGATCACACACGAATCTTTGGAAAAACGACGCTCTAATTCACTATTTAAACAGTCTAGTACTTCATGCAAGATTATGACGTGTTGTGCATGACTTGGCTCCACAACTCTCTGGCCAGTTGTGTCCAGCATGATATAATCGCGGAGTTGTCGAGGTTTTCTTGAACGGTTTGTTGTCACTGTTGGTGAAATGTCACATTTTTTACAGAGTTCGTCAACCCTATTAGAGTAATTCTCAATTAAGTTGGAGTTTCTTACATCAGCTAAATCTTCACGAAGACAAGAAATAAGTTTAGCTGCTTTTCCAAGGTCTGTCTGTTTGTCCTGCAGCTGCTGAGATACTTCATTTATTTCCCCCAGAATTTCAGAGAAAAACTGCAATAAACAAACAAATTCTGCATCCATCTGAGCAAGTAAACCTCTGGCAGATACAGCTCGAGCTCCAGTATCATCTGCAGAAGTCTCCTTCAAAAGTCTTATAATACATTCCAGATGTAATAAAGCTTTTTCACAGGAGGTAGCCCGACACCACCAGCGAGTATCACTGAGATGTTGAAGTTCTCGAATTTGTTCTTCAGGAAACATTTCACGCTGTATAGAAAGGAACTTCTCATGAACCACTGCATTACTAGCAAAGATATAGACTTCTTCAAGAAGACTGAAAAGTTCCGGATGCTTGTGGTACATTCTTTGCAACACTTTCCAAAACCAAATTGAGCTTATGACCATAACAAAGAACATAAGCAAAGTGTGCTTTCTCTTTTATACGTTTGTGAACGCCACTAATTCCTCCACTCATGACTGATGCTCCATCAAATCTCAAGCCAACAAGAGAAGATTTATAATCTAAGCCTAATTTTTCTAGTTTTCAGTATTACGTCTGTGATGCATGCAGCATCCAGTGAAGACATGGAGAGAATGAAATAAAACATTCCTGAATACAGTGAGAGATTTCATCATAAAATCGTCCTACTAGTGTTAATTGCTCAGTTTTGCTCACATCCTTGGCTTCAACGGCTTGAACAGAAAAGTAATGGCAGGATTTTATATTTTCAGCTATCTCATTCTGTATTGCAGAACTGGTGTACTTCTCGTTTTTGGACCACTTTTGACACGTTCAGCTATAACAGGATCATGTTCGGCAATGTATCTAAGAAGTTTACCGATATTTCCTGGATTTTGTTCATCGTCCCCTTCTCTGTGAGCTCTTTGTGCTATATTTTGTGTTACTGGCAGGGGTATAATCTCACCAAGAGTTTTTGTGTAATGACGATTTTCACGGACTTTCTTCTGATAGCCCTCACTTATACTCTGTTTAATGGATGTTTTATCAATTTTATTGTGTTGGTAGTCAATCCACGCAGCAAAGGAGGATTTGTGGATATATGAGCTCAGGTGCTTTGCAATGGCCCCATCTTTCCTTGTGCCTTTTTCCATCGTCTAAAGCTTCTCTTTACAAATGCATCGTCTGCATTGCCATGAGAAGGTGATGCAAATTAAGTGCCTACAAGCAAAACAGAACATTGCATCACGTTCTTGAGGGTACTCAGCCCAATTTTGCCTGACTAGTTATAGTGGCTATTGTTATATTCAATAATGATTAATTTTATATATAATTTATTTTAAAAAAGTGTGGGGGGGGGGGGGGGGGGGGGGGCAAACCAGGGGCATGGCCAAATCTGGGAGGGCGAGCTGCCCCCCCATACCTCCCCCTAGAATCGCCACTGTTTACACGTATTCTCATATAACCTTTCGAACGTGATTGTCCCTTCATGGTACTTTTTGGAAGCATAATTTACAATTTACTGTATTTTTTCTGTGAAATTTATCAACAGAATTTCTGTATTTTCTTAATCGTTGTTTCTATTTGCTGGGCAGACAGCGAAACTAAAAGCGTCTTTGCTACATAACTTGGCACCGATTAGGCCTATTATTACACAATACAGTTATTAAGTACCGTACTGTTACCACATTAACTGATTATATATATATATATTATATATATATATATATATATATATATATATACTATATATATATATACATATATATATATTAGATAATCATAATATTTTTCTTGTCCTTATCTGTTTGCTTCATTCCAGGAACTTCCACTGATAGTAAAAATGGCTATTTGGTTCATGAATGTTGCCAAGTTTTTTTTTAACTAATGGATGGGTGACTGCTACCGAATTCCTGTTTGTACTCTACCTTGGGTGAAAAGGGTTGATTTGTTTGATTATGAGAATGTGGTACTTATATCATGTGTTTTATATGCAGATATAAGTATTTTGTAAAATGAAGAATGAAAGGAAAAGAACATTTGGCGTCCGTTATTTTGGATTTCGAACCTTCGCCTTCACATCAGCAAGAGATCGCATTGACCTATTGTCTTTCCTTTCATTCATAATTTCTCAAAATAATTAAGTGTATATACATATACATACAGGTATATAAAAGTTGCTTCTAATCCAAGAAAGAATCAGAGGGAGAGCATGAAACATGAATCTGATGGCGGTCACCCATCCAGGGTACTGACCACATCCAAAGCAGCTGAACTTCACTGATCGGAAACCAGGAGTCGTCTCATCTTAAAAGGTCAATATTAGCACAAACCGACAGTAATTATATAATATAATATATGTATATTATAAAACTTTTTGGTGCGGCTGTGCATAATTTCCGATCGTTATAGGGGAAGTCCTTATACGATCAGTATTTATTCTCTTTTGGGTTATTCTTACGCGTTGAGAGTTATTACCACTTCGGGTCGGCCATTTTCAATTACCTTGGAACGTCTACTGTATCTAAAGGTAAACCCTATTCCGTGTAAGAAAGGCACCAGGGCCAAAGCAAAAACCTTTAATTTGGAATTGTATTACGCCGTCCTAAATTTTATTATTTCCGATACAATTCTTCCACCAACAGTCCTCTTTCATAATAAAATCCAGCATGAAATCTACCTTGGATATATTTAATTGCATTCAAACACCATTTCATGAACGATCGCTATCCCAAGCAGCCCTCCACCGTCTTAACGATGCGTTTTTGTTTTTCTTCTTTCCAACTTGAATTACGACATCCAGTGTAACGAAGATGGCCCGAAATCGCTGCTGTAATTTACAATATTGTATTTTTTTTCTTTTAATGAGAATCAACAGCTTTTTTTTTATCTTTCAGTCTTTGTTCTTTGTATATGCTGGAGAGGAGGCGAAATGAAAAGCGTCTGTGTTAGATAACATGGCTCTCTTAGGCCTAGTGTTACTCAAGATTCTATGGAAGGCTGCTTGAGATAGTGATGCTCATGAAATGTTTTCTATGAATTGAATATAATACAAGGAGGATTTCATGAGTGATTTGATTTAAAAAAAGATGTGTGTTGGTGGCAGAACTGTCTCGGGAATGATAGAATTTGTCAGGACGTGAAATGATTCAAATTAAGAGCGATTTGATTTGGCGTTGGTGACCTTCTTACCCGGAATAAGGCTTGGGATAGCGATCGCTCAAGAAATGCTTTCTCTGAGTTTAATATAAGACAAAGTGGATTTCAAGCGTGATTTGATTAAGAAAATAGATATGCTGGTGGCAGAAGTGTATGGGGAGTAATAAATTTTAGGGAGAAGTAATATAATTGTAATTTAAGGCGATGTGATTTGGCCAGGTGGTGCCCTTCTTATCCGGAATAAGGGGCAATCATTTAGATACGTAGAAGTTTCCAAGACGCTTCCATCAGTAATAGAAATGGCCGAGTGGTTAAGACTCTCGACTTGTAAAACCCAGAAGAACAATAAATACTGATCGTATAAGGACTTCCCCTATACGATCGGAATTTATGCACAGCCGCACCAAAAAGTTTTATAATAACATCATATTATTATATATAATTAATGTCGGTTTGTGCAAATATTGACCTTTTAGATGAGGCGACTCCTGGTTTCCGATCAGTGAAGTTCAGCTGCTTTTTTGGGTGTGACCCTGGTGACCGGGACCCTGGATGGGTGACCGCCCATTCAGCCATCATGTTTTAGCTCTCCTTCCTTCGTTTCTTTCTTCGATCAGAAGCAAAATTCATATTACCTGTATGTATACTACACTTATATTGCTACCTATATAACCAGAGATAATAGTTCAAGATGTTATGATAAATATTAATGCTAGATAGCCCTAGCAATAACACAGTAATTTGTATAGTATTCATGAATGATTTTGCCTGGAAGTTATATATTTGTTTATATGGTGTTTTTACGTTGCATGGAACCATTGGTTATTCAGCAATGGAACCAACGGCTTTACGTGACTTCCGAACCACGTCGAGAGTGAACTTCTATCACCAGAAATACACATCTCTCACTCCTCAATGGAATGGCCGAGAATCGAACCCGCGACCACTGAAGTGGACGCTAATACCATACCAACCACACCACTGAGGCACTATGAAAGTACGTAAATGAATGTTTGTTAGGGGAGGTTATGGCTGAGGTTGTGGGGGATGGCGATTGGTATTCTCGTTCTGGCTGACACTGCTTCCCCACTCCCTCAGTTGACAAAGAGAAAATAAGAAATTTATTATTAATTGAAATGGCAGCGTATATGAAATACAAGTTATTTTCCCTTAACATGAAGTAGCTTTTATTTGGAACTTGAGGGTCCTTATTCGTATGAGCAAACTTTGGACAGTTTAAAATTTATCTTTAGCAGTTTTAATTTGTGTAGCAGGAGATAAATAACTGCTTTGCTGAATTGTGGACTAAACAGAAACGTCCTGATCATCATCCTTTGAATATAAGTTTCCTGTTTCTCTCGAGATCTCTCTTTTTTCGATAGAATGGCGAATGACGTTTACATTTCGAAAGGGACAGAGTTGAAGTGTGTTTTAGTCAATAAACTTAAGCTGCACACTATAATATAATATATATATATATATATATATATTGTATGTATATATATATTATATAATATATATTAGATATTATATATATATATATATATATATATATATTTTTTTATATATTAGGTGACCAGATTTCTGAGACAAAGATTCATATATATATATATATACATATATATATATATAGTATATATATATATAGTATAGATATATATATATATATATACACATATACCCACACATCCATACGTGTCCATAACCATACCATATATATATATATATATATTTATATATATATATATATATATATATAATATATATATATATATTATATATCATCATACATACATACATACGCCAATACATACGTATACCATATATATATATATATATATATATATATATATATATATATATATATATATATATATATATATATATGACTGGGTAAAAATGTTCTGTAACAACAGAATTCCATCTAATAAAAGGAGCCCATAAAAACACCCAAAATGTAGAGAGAAAGTACTATATTTCAGATTCAGATACCTGAAGAGAGAGAACAGCAGTCCCTCTGAAATATAGTACTTTTCTCTCTACATTATGGTGTTTTTATGGGCTCCTTTTTTTAGAGATATATATATTATATATATATATATTATATATATATATATATATATATATATATATATATATATATATATATATATATATATATATTGAGGTAACCGCTTGCGTGTCCGGTAAATGAACCTAGTAGTTACAACCAGCCACCAGATACTAATCAAGTCCCTTTCGCTAGACATAAAAAAAAATAGTGCTTCCACGAATGCAAACGTTATATCGATGACACCAGATTCATTTATATCATAATCATCTTCCAGTGGTTACATCAAATCTTCCTTATTAATCGTTCCATTCATCGGTCCTTCCTTGCGCGATCGATTTCAATGTTAACTAATTAATAAAAGTACGTGGCCTCAAAATGGTTAACCCTTAATCTTGCCTACAACGATACCGTTTATTACAGTAGTGTTTCAGATCTCCCAGAAAATCGTTACTGGATTCATGAACTGATTCCGTTTCATTTTGTAGTCGTAGGTAAGGGTAGGTACTTTTAGCATTTGGCCTAACAGTTTGAAAAGCATTCGCCTTCACCCTCGACAAGCCATTATTACAAGACATAAAATTCAGATATTATGAGAAAAACATTAATGCTAGATATAACAATAACATTACGTAATATCTTCTAGTTGTCTTGGGAGGATTTTGCATAAGAGTAACGTGCATTGTGTTTGATAGGAAAGGTTATTGCTGATGGTGTGCGGGATCGGGATGGCTGTTGGTGTTCTCGTGTGTTTTAAATACACTACTTTCCCCTCCCTCAATAAACTAACTTTTATTTTTATTATTCGTTCCAGAAAATATAGATTTTATTATATAATATTTAAATGACATATTAGATCCATGATATTTTCGCTGAACATGAAGTTGAAGTAGCTTTTTGAAACTTATGTTCATTGTTTCGCGTGAGAAACTTTCACATTTGAGATTGATAAGTTAAGTCTTGGGTGGAAGTAGATAACTAATCTGCTTTGCTGGAATTCTGGACTTCCTAACAGTAACGTTCTCATCATTTAGAAAGGGATTATATATATATATATATTATATATATATATATATATATATATGTATTATAATATATATATATATATATATATATATATATATATATATATATAATGTATATATATAATATATATATATATATATATAAGCGAATACCACGGGAAATGACAGTCAGAAATCCAAGCGCTTTCGTCTTTATTAAGACATCGTCAAGGAGCTACTCAGTAGCTCCTTGACGATGTCTTAATAAAGACGAAAGCGCTTGGGATTTCTGACTGTCATTTCCCGTGGTATTCGCTTATTTATGAAGTCACGTGCATCTACTGTGAATTTTTTAAGCATATATATATATATATATATATATATATATATATATATATATATATATATATATATATATGTGGTGTGTGCACTTAAAAAATCACAGTAGATGCACGTGACTTCATAAATAAGCGAATTCCACAGGAAAATGATAGCAGAAATCCTGGGAAGATCTTTAGGAGAATTTTTGATTATTAAACTCTTGACATTAATATTACTGAAACAACATTTAAAATTCTAGGAAGTATCTAAAAACCTTTTCATCATAGGGTAACTTTAGAATGTTATTCTTTACTAAATTCAAGTTTGTATTAGTTTGAATAAAATGTTTTTCTAGCTCTTTTCCATGCCACATCTACAAAAGGTCCTTGGGTATTTAAGTTTCATTGCAATATCATAAATAGTTTTAATTTCAGCGTCAATAAACTGCGGGCTATAGACACGTTAAGACCCTTAGAAACATCCCAGAAAAAACAGAGAATTTCACATTTTGATGGTGATTGGAGTAGTAATGAACAAAGAGGCAATGTTAGTTGATTTTCGAAAGACTAAAAGAAAAGGTGAAATTTTATCATTTCTAGGTGGACAGTTTACATCAAGAAAATTCAAATTACAATTTCTTTCTTTCTCCTACTAAACGGTAAATTTTATAGAAGGGACTAAATATTGAGATATTAGGGATTCCTGGAGATTTTCGTGAACTGGCCAAATACAGAAGATATCATCCACAATATCTAAGCCAAATAACTTTTGGGGCAAAATTCTTGGTAAGAGTTTTGTCTCAAAAAATTCCATGTAAATATTGCTAAGGACAGGGGATAAGGGATTACCCATAGCCATGCCAAACTTTTGTACAAAAAATTCCCCATTAAACAAAATTTACTTTCTTTGATACATAACCTTATGAGACTAATGAGGTTTGCCACACTTAAGGGAATGTCATGACGTTCTAATCCTCCTCAAAATATTCAAACCCGTAAGTCATCTACAAGGCATTTTTGTAAATAAAGAGACAACATCAAAACTAACCATATTAAAATCTTTAAAAATTCAAATTTAAACTATTCAGTTTGTTTATAAAAATCAACATTGTTTTTAACATTCGTGTTAGAAATGTTTCCTACCAAAGGAGTAAGATTTTTACAAGTCATTTAGATAAATTATACGTAACTGAGCCCACTGAACTAATGATTGGTCTGATAGGGTTAGTTGATTTTATGTGTCTTGACTAAACCATTTCATTAAGGTAGGGAGGCGCATTGCAGTGTAAACTGTTTTTAATTAAATGGCCCGAAGCCCTTCAAAATGGATTTAATTTGTTTATTAAAATGGGGAGTTCACTTTCTGTGTAGGGTCAGACCTCAGTTTCGTATAAGTATCAGTATCGTTTAGCAATGTTCATTATTTTACTTATATGTCACTTTTTGTTCATTATTACCACTGCATTAGATTTATCTGCTTTAGTCACTTTCACTGTATCGTCTTCTTTAATTTTCTTGAAAGCCTGGAGAATATCACAGGTATATTAGGGGGAGAAGGCTTACACATAGAACCATACACAAATATTGATATCATCAGGCATAGGTTTTGATTAAATTTCTCAATAACAAAGGATTTTGAGATGTCCGAAACAGTCCAGGTTACCATTAAATACACCAAAGCTTAACCCATATCCCAAAGCCGCTGTCGTAGCACTATCCCCTGGTTTGTCTGATACATTAATCATGAAGTCCACGTTGGTATGCTTAGTCCAGTCGCTTTCAGCAATAAGATTCTTCAGCTTGACTTGAAAGGTTTTTAGATATTCCTAGAATTTTAAAGCTTTTTAACATAAATGTTGTTTTCAGTAATATAATGTCAAGAGTTTAATAATAAAAAATTCTCCTAAAGATCTTCCAGGCTACATATATGAAATTCCTTGCAAAAAGTGTGCAAAGTCTATTACCGACAAACCGGTAAATCTCTTTCACCAACGTCTCAAACAGCATCAGTATTCTGTGAGAACTGGGCAAATATCGAATGCATTATTCGTACATATGAGTGATTTAGATCATCCTATTAACTGGAGTCAAGAAAGAGCTTAATCCCATGCAATGACAAAGTTAAAAGGATATCATTGAATCTTGTTTCATCAAGTCAAATAATACAATGTTTCTAAATTTAAGCCTTGGTTTATTTAAACTTGATGCTTTCATAATGAAAAAAGTTGTAGATAAATATAAGCAACAAAATTAATGAATATTAAGTTTTTACCATGTTTTGGACTGTAAAGAAACTTGTAATTTCGGTTAGGGTCAATCTGTTTTAGGTTTGTGACCGTGTGATATCCGATAATCATGGATTATCTCTTTTAATTTTTACCCTTTTGACAATTAACCATCTATTCTTGATTCTGTTTGTACCTGAGACCCTTCTCTCCAATTGTACCTCATTAACTCATTGACAATGTCTGAGTAAACACAAAAGCGCTTGGATTTCTGACTATCACTTTCCTGTGGAATTTGCTATATATATATATATATATATATATATATATATATATATATATATATATATATATATATATATATATATATATATATATATATATATATATATATATATATATAATATATATAGTATATATATATATATATATTATATATATATATATATATATATATAGGGGAGACCGGGGCTAGTTGCCTACAGGGGTAAGTTGGCACACTCAAAATAACTTTAAAGTTATCCAATAGATGACTCTAATACACATACTACTGTGTAATTGCCTCGTGGTTCCTCAATTACCAGCAAAATTCTATAGAAATAGAATGTAGGAGCTCGAATTTATGAGACAAATTTTGATTTTGATGGTAGTAAGTAAATATTTTTATCTTTCTGTTATTTGCTATAACATCCATACATTCATAAAGGTTATTTTTCAATTATAGCAGTTTTCCTTATGGTTTAAAGATTCTATACCATTAAAATTAATCATTCAAGGCTTCTTGGTGTGGACTGGGAAGTGTTTTTGTACCAAATGGTAGGGATGGGGCAAGTTGGCTCAAAATAAATGGGGCAAGTTGGCACACGTTATTTGATAACAATAGTAAGCCTATTTATTTATATAATTTACGTTTTGGTTCTAGATTTTTGGAAGGATAATGAGATATGTCATATCATTTCCTCCACGTTGCTCTCACAAGTTGCAGCCCCTGGATTTTAGTGTTTATAGACCTCTGAAGAAATGTGTTAACAGGAATGTGATTCGTGATGACTGGTAATCCAGGATCAAGTTTGCCCATCTGTGACATTCCTGATAAAGTTTCCTCGGCTTTACCTCTAGCTGTCACTTATCCTGATGTTTTCAATGGGTTTAGGATTGATGGAATTTCACCTTTGAATACAGACTATCTCAAGATTTTGATTTTACGGGTGCGTATGTAACAGATTGAGAGATGTCCGCCAAAAGACACACAGGCCTCAGATCAGTCATCAGCGTGATACAAAGTTTAAGAACTGCTCCTGTTGATTCGAAGAAGCTCAGCTGAAGACAGCCTGTGTTTGGTAACCAAGCCAGGAGAAGTGTGGTCCAGTGCAGGGCATGTAACATGTGGGAGCATGAAGACTATTGATGAAGATTTATTTGACACCTGCCACAATTACTAGATGATGACCCGAAGTAATACTAATGCCTTATATTTTGTATTTAGGAAATTCAAGCGTATTTGCTATTTGATTTAAAATGCAATGTAGTAAATTTTCTTTTAATTATCAATGTGGCAACTTACCCCATAATGTGTGCCAACTGACCCCACGGGGCAAGTTGGCACGAAGAAGTTATTTTTTTCTAAAGCTTATTTGTTACCTTATGTTGAAAGCAACACAATTTATTTTTGCTATATGATAAAGACGGATGTTAATACGTTTCAATGGTGGTAGGAATTTTGCAAACAAATGTTTGTTTTATATCCGCAATAACCAAAATTGTGAAAAGTGTGCCAACTAGCCCCGGTCTCCCCATATATATATATATATAATATATATATATATATATATATATATATATTATATATATATATATATATATATATATATATATATATATATATATGTGTGTGTGTGTGTGTGTGTGTGTGTGTGTGTGTGTGTCCATACATACCAATAAAACTAACACACAAAGACACATATACAAATATATATATCTATATCATATATATTACGGTTCCAGGGGATGACTAGAGAACTGAAATATGATTTCGAATAATTCCTTCAATGTTCTTCAGCATTTGGG
>NC_061091.1:70288052-70303052 GCF_015104395.2 Macrobrachium nipponense | reverse complement strand
ACGCAATAAACGTCGATATAAATTGTCTGTTGGGTGCCGATTGGACGTATGGTACGTCAATATAAAAAAAGTTTTTTTAAAATTCGCGGAAAAAATAGTTATAGGCTACTAGGCGAAAAGTTTTCAATCACGCGCCTTTGGGGATGCTGGGAGCTCACGGATCAAGGCGTTTGTTTTGTTTACAATCGCTACCCAGGCGCGCAAGCGCGAATTTCTTTCTTCTCGCACTAAAAAGCATCAGTGACACATCTCTGAAATTATTTCGTCATTTGACATAATTTTTGCACCATTTTATATTAGCCGCTACATGGAGAATATATATAGGAAAATGTGCGCATTTCATGAAGAATACAACAACAAACAACTCATGGTTGTAGCTTTGTCAGTTTTGAAATATTTTCATATAAATAACGATAAGTGCCAAAATATCAACCTTCGGTCAAATCTGACTCGACCGAAATGGTAAAAAAACGCAATTGTAAGCTAAAACTCTTACATTCTAGTATAATTCAATCATTTAACTTTAATTTGCAACAAATTGGAAGTCTCTAGCACAATATTTCAATTTATGGTGAATTTATGAAAAAAATACATTTTCCTTACGTCAGCGCAGTAACTCTTCCGAATAAAATCAGAGATTTTTTTTTTTTAGTCTGATTGTCGTAATATTTGCACCATTTTAAATTAGTCGTTACATAAAGTTTTAGATATGAAAATAAAATGCGCAATTTCATTTAGAATACAACATAACAAGCCATGGTTATAGCTTTTATCATTTCTGAAATATTTTCATATAAATAACGATAAGTGCCAAAATTTTCAAACCTTCGGTCAACTTTGACTCGACCGAAATGGTAAAAAAACGCAATTGTAAGCTAAAAAATATTACATTCTAATAATATTCAATCATTTAACTTTATTTTGCAACAAATTGGAAGTCTCTAACACAATATTTCGATTTATGGTGAATTTATGAAATAAAACTTTTTCCTTCACGTCCGCATGGTAACTCTTCCGAAAAAATCATAAAGTTTTTTCGTCCGATTGTCGTAATGTTTGCACCATTTTAAATAAGGCGTTACATAAAGTTTTATATATGAAAATGTGCACAATTCATGTAGAATACAACATAAAACAACCCATGGTTGTAGCTTTTAACAGTTTTGAAATATTTTCATATAAATAACGATAATAGAGAAAAAATTCGTCCTTCAGTGAACTTTAACTGCAATTGTAAGCTACAGCACTTACAGTCTAGTAAGTATTCAATCAATTACCTTCATTTTTCAACAAACGGGAAAGTCTCTAGCACAATATTCGATTTATGGTGATTTTAAAAACAGCTTTTTTTTACATCCGAGCGTTACGATTCATGCATCATTTTGTGATAATATTTTTCTCTGTGTTGCCTTGATCGTTTTACAATGTGTTATATACCAAAATGATTGCAATTTAATGTAAAATAAAAATAAAAAATATTAGCGCGTTAGCTTTAACCGTTTTGCTCACTGCGTGATTTGTATACATATATGAAATTTTTTTTTTTTGCGCTGTCATATATCCCAAAACATTTATATGATAATGATATTTTTTTTTTTTCATTTCTGATGGTTGCATTAACTCTCAGGCAATGACAAAAAAAGGAGCCAAAAATGAACTCTTAATCTTAAAAACTAAGCGTGATGTGATTTTTGATTTCTTCCGCTTCGGCGCTCTCTCGCGAATGCCACCGGCATACGGGAGACGATTTTTAAAATACCACTTCGGCATTTAAGGGCTAGCAATAGGACCTAGAGTATATTGTGGGATCCGAACCACATTATACCGAGAAAATGAATTTCTATCACCAGAAATAAATTCGTCTACTTCCGCGTTTTTTTCCGAGCCGGGAATCGGAACTTCGGACCACCGGATTGGTAACAGAGCGCAAAACCACTCGTCCAACAAGAAGCTAATCCTCAAGCAGGTGTCAAAGAACATCCGACCACCGGACGAGTTGCCAGACGAGAGTTAATGAGGCCAGAAATCACCCAGGGAATATTCTAATCCCATCCTTCCTGGGTCACCAACAGAGACTTACTGCCATACCTACATATACTTGTATATAAACTCTTGTAAGTATCCCCTGTTTCATGTTTTACCATGCTCGAAGTATATAGTTGCAATGTTCAAATTGTGTTTAGGGCCTTCTTATATATATATTATATATATATATATTATATACATATATATATATATATATATATATATATATATATATATATATACATATATATATATACTATATATATATATATATATATATATATATATATATATATATATATATATATATATATATATATATATATACATATATATTTATATATATATATATATATATATATATATATTATATATATATATATATATATATATATATATATATATATATATATATATATATATATATATATGCTTAAAATCACAGTAGATGCACGTTACTTCATCAAATAAACGAATACCACAGGAAAATGATAGTCAGAATCCAAGCGCTTTCGTCTTTACTAAGACATTGTCAAGGAACGAATGAAATAGGTAAAAAACCGCATGGTACAGGGATGTAACATGTACGATCAATGTGTACAACTCCCAAAAAAAAGTACATTATAACGCGTCCTGACATCGAGATGGGCATCAGACGCGACTTGTTGTTGGTGAGAAACGGAGCTAAAGACCTCTACTCTGGTGTCAGGACGCAATATAATGTACTTTTCTTGGGGTTGTACACATTGATCGTACATGTCCACCCCTGTACCATGCGGTTTTTTACCCTACAATTGGAGAGAAAGGTCTCAGGTACACAACAAGATCATGAATACTAGATGTTAATTGTCCAAAAGGTAAAAAATTAAGAGATAATCCAGGATTATCGGATATCACACGGTCACAAACCTAAACAATTTTAACCCTAACCGAAACTTTAAAGTATCCATACAGTCCAAAACATGTAAAAAACTGAATATAGTAATTTTGTTGCTTATATTTATCTACAACTTTTTTTCATATGAAGGCATCAAGTTTAAATAAACCAAGACTTAAAATTTAGAACATTCCATTATTTGACTTGATGAAACAAGATTCAATGATATTCCTTTTAACTGTGTCATTACATGGGATTGAGGCTCTTGCTTGACTCCAGCTAATAGGATGATCTAAATCTCTCATATGCACGAATAATGCATTCGATATTTGCCCAGTTCTCACAGAATATTGGTGATGTTTGAGACGTTGTGAAAGAGATTTACCGGTCTGTCCGTAATAGACTTTATCACACTATTTGCAAGGAATTTCATATATGCAGCCTGAAGATCTTTAGGAGAATTTTTATTACTAAACTCTTGACATTAATATTACTGAAAACAACATTTATATTAAAAAGCTTTAAAAATTCTAGGAATATCTAAAAAACCTTTCATCATAGGGTAATTTTAGAATGTTATGCTTACTAATTCAAGTTGTATTAGTTGATAAATGTTTTTTCTAGCTCTTTTTCTGTGCCACATCTACAAAAGTCCTTGGGTATTTAAGTTTCAGTGCAATATCATGAATAGTTTTAATCTCAGCCTCAATAAACTGTGGGCTACAGACACGTAAAGCCCTTAGGAACATCCCAGAAAAACAGAGAATTTAACATCTTGATGGTGATTGGAGTAATAATGAACAAAAACGACAATTTTAGTTGATTCCCTAATGACTGAAAAGGTTAAATTTTCTGTATTTTTCTATGGACAGTTACATCAAGGAAAAATTCAAATTACAATTTCTTTCTTCCTCTGCAGTAAATTTTATAGAAGGGACTAAATTATTGAGATTATTAAGGAATTCCTGGAGATTTTCGTGAACTGGCCAATAAGAAACATATCATCCACATACCTAAACCATATAACTTTTTGGGGCAAAATTCTTGGTCATGCCAAACTTTTGCACAAAAAATTCCCCATTAAAACAAAATTTACTGTTCTTTGATACATAACCTTATGAGACTAATGAGTTTTGCTACAGTTAAGGAATGTCATGACGTTCTAATTCATCCTCCAAATATTCAAGTAAATCATCACAGGCAGTTTTGTAAATAAAGAGACAACATCAAAACTAACCATATTAAAATCAAAATTCAAATTCAAAACTATTCAATTTGTTTATAAAATCAACATCGTTTTAACATTCGTGTTTAGAAATGTTTCCTACCAAAGGAGTAAGAATTTTTACAAGCCATTTAGATAAATTATACGTAACTGAGCCCACTGAACTAATGATTGATATGATAGGGTTATTGATTTTATGTGTCTTGACTAAACCATACATATAAGGGAGGGAGGCGCATTGCGGTGTAAACTGTTTAATTAAATGGTCCAAGCCCTTTAAAATGGATTTAATTTGTTTATTAAAATGGGAGTCATCTGTCTGTGTAGGTCAGACCTCAGTATAAGTATAAGTATCATTTAGCAATATCATTATTTTACTTACATAGTCACTTTTATTCATTCTACCCATAGCGAATCAAAAACAACCAGCTCCCCATTCACTAGCCAATGGAAAGGCAGCGGCACGAAGCGCCCCCGCTGCCCCGCCACAATATAAGCAGTCAGACTCACCCTCTTACTTCAGTCCTTCACCCACCTCCGCCCAAGAAGATGTCTGAAGTTATTCAGACGAAACGTCACGGCCACCCCCCATGAAAGAAATAGAAAAGGAATAGAATTTAACATCAATTCTACATGCAATAAACTCTATGGGATATGCCCAAAATTTGACTATCCCACTGGAATTTTTACCAATAAACGTCCAATCGTTTTAACTATTACCCAATTGATATGTCAACCTTCGGTGCATTGCTCACCAGTTTAAGCAACAATGAGAAAACAATAATTAGCAAAATAGAGAAAAACCTTTTATAAAATTAATGCAGCTGAGGCAGCAATCACTTTTGATAAAACATATTTAAAAGAGGGTTTACTCGAGCATATACTAATCTGAGGGTTTACTTCGAGCATATACTAACCTAAGGACAGCACGACCCCTCAGTGAGGCTAGAAGACGGGACCAGGAGCTTCAGGAAATCCCTCATACAACGGCAATTATGGGAGAAGACTTCCGAACTAAGGAAACTTCATGAGGATGATGCTCAACTGCGGCGTGAATGGACGAACGCACGGACCTTAGCAAGCCGCCCGAGCAACAGAGATGTTAATGAGGAACCCGAACGCAGACCCACCCCCCCTGGACCCCTCCGGAACGGTTCCCTCAGCCCTGATTATGATGACCCCGATGTAGACCAACCGAATGAGAACCAACCACCAATAGTGATAACCTTTCACGATGCAGAATTAGCAGCCAACGATGACATTGATGCCTGCCTTACCCAACTCTGAGACGAAGATATGAAAAAACGCATAAAGGGCATCATGCAAAAGCTGATTTCTCTCTATGGCGGCAAGCTGCGAGTCCCACAGAGCACTCAAGGCTACATCAATCTTACTGACTTCCAACCTTCTCCCGACCAAGATGCTCTGCTTAAACTAGGGCTTAACAGTCACTTTATGTCTAAGTCTAAGCAACACGAAAAAGACTCGAGATCAAACTCCTGCTCGACTCCATCCAACAGCTCAAGATGTGGAATATTGTCCGAACAACAGAAGCCCTCCAGCCCCTCCTGCTTGCCGAAGCTCTCATGGAGAGGGGGGGCCACACACCAGTGGCATCTTCACCCGAGAGATGAAGGAAGCAGCCAAGGAGTTGAAGGCCAAGGAAGACATTACTGTGCGACGGGCAGATAAGACAGCCGCCTTCGTCTTAATAAAAACGAAGGAATACCATGAGAAGCTCGATGCTATTCTGTCTGACTCCTCAAAGTTTGAACGTCTCACATGGAACCCCACGGAAGACATACAAAAGGGATGCCAACCGTGTCATCAGTACCATAAATGCGGCAACAAACGCAGTCCACCTTCCGCCCATCCAAGGAGACTTCAGGCTGGTTACCTCTACGGTAACGTGAAAACCCATAAGGAAGGCAACCCTCTCCACCCGATTATCAGCCAGACGCCCGCCCCGACTTACGCCTTGGCCAAGCGCCTCAATCAAATTTTGACTCTCTACGTCCCGAGCCGCTATAGCCTGAGTTCATCAGTGGAGTTCCTTGAAGAAATTCGCGACTCCCCCGCACTGGCATCATAGCATCCCTCGATGTAGAATCCCTATTTACCAACGTTCCCATCGACGAGACCATTGACATCATCATGGATCACGTCTACCGAGATCTGTCGATGGCCGCACTCAATATCCCAGAAGCCTCTTTGCGCACCTTGCTGGACATCTGTACAAAGAGGGCCCCCTTCTCCACCCACCGAGGACAGATGTTTCTGTCGAAGATGGCGTTGCCATGGGCTCTCCTCTGGAAGTCCTCTTTGCCAACTTCTATATTGGCGCCGTAGAAGAGAGGGTCTTCACCCAAAGCCAGCACACCCGCAAATACACCCATTACATAGACGATATACTTCGTGCAATTCGACACCGAGTATGATGTAGAAGCCCTTCATCGCCAATTCCTGCAATGCAGCGTGCTAAACTATATAGTCAAGTTTAGCACCAACGATCGGCTCCCCTTCCTCGACGTCTACACGAAGACGACAAATTTAGGAATGTGCCTCAACAGGGATAGCGAGTGTCCTGACAGGTTTAAGAGCACTACCGTCAGGGCCTTTTGCGAAAAGGGCCCTCTCCCATTGTTCTACCTGGCAGGACACACACCTCGAGCTGATAGAGCTTCACAGATGCTCGTGAATAAAGGATATTCTAATAAGCTCATCAACCGAGAAGTGCGCACCACCTCGAAAGATGGTACTCGAATGAGTAAGAAGACCCACGACCCTGCCCACCGAGAACATCAAGATATATTATAAGGCATTCATGCACTCTTCAATACTGCGAGGGAGAAGGCGATGAAGAAGATCATTAAGGAGAACATTCCTCCCCATTGAAGAAGGCAAGATGGTGGACCTTATAATATACTACGAAAACCCGAAAACAAGAGACCTAATCATGAAAAATAACCCCTCACCACCTTCAGGAGACCCCCCCCTCAAGCAGACAACCTATATACCAATACATATACCCCGCCCGAGGATGTCCTGGGAAGTACATTGGAATGACTACCATGCATCTTGCGACGAGAATCTCCTGTCACCCACCCACGAAGGGGCTATCAAGAATCACGCCCTCATCGCCCACCGAGACACAATCTCCCGTGACTGTATTATCCGCAACACCAGGATAATAGGGAGAGCACCCGACCCTCGCCGTCCTGCGCCTACTGGAGGCGTTACTCATCCAGGAGCAAAAAGCCCTCCATGAATACGACGCAGGAGGCCTTTTTGCTCAAGACCTGCATATGAAGGAACACTCCAGTTACGGCAAACTTCACCTTATCGCCGCCTGAAAATGCCCCAATTCAAGAGGAAAATAACACTGAAGATGACATAAATACCATGAATAATACCAGCAGTGACGTCACGCTGCCTTTGACCAATCAAAATGAAGTCCGGTGTGATGTTATGCAGCTGAGAAGATCGATGCGCCTGTTGAGCATGCGTTTGGGAGCTGGCTTTAGCTTTCAGCCAGGCAGCCAATCAAAAAGCAGCTCCCCATTCACTAACCAATGAAAAGGCAGCGGCACGAAGCCCCCGCTGCACCGCCACAATATAAGCAGTCAGACTCACCCTCTCACTTCAGTCCTTCACCCACCTCCGCCCAAGAGGATGTCTGAGGTTTATTCAGACGAAACGTCGCGGCCCCCACGAAAAGAATAGAAAAGGAATAGAATTTAACATCAATTCTTCATGCAATAAACTCTATGGGATATGCCCGAAAATTTGACTACCCCACTGAATTTTTTACCAATAAAGTCCAAGTCATCGTTTTGACATAACCCAATTGAGATATGTCAACCTTCGGTGCATTGCTCACCAGTTTAAGCAACAATGAGAAAACATTAATTAGAAAAATAGAGAAGAACGCTTTATAAAATTAATGCAGCTAAGGCAGCAATCACTTTTAATAAAAAACATGTTTAAAAGATGGATTACTTCCAGAACATTATTATTATTATTATTATTATTATTATTATTATTATTTTATTATTATTATTATTATTATTATTATGATTATTATTTATTATAGAGGCTAGTGTTTGGAGCAAATAACCTTGATATATGGCATGGTTATGCATTTTTTTTACAGTAAAAGTGAATTGCTCTATATATTTTCTATTCTTTGCTCGATCTTCTCATCTTATCATCCCTATGATTTTCCTCTCCTCCACAGTTGGACACTTGTAGTTAAGGCTAAATACAATAGATAGTGCAGAGAACATTTATTTATTTCTGAGGAAATTGGTCTACTTGATGGTCCTACTGAAACACCAAGTACTACTCAGTCCTCACAAAGATTTGTCTCTGTTGGTCCTTCTACAAGTACTTCACCTTCAAGAGAGATTGCAGAAGGTATATGATTGTGTGTTGTCATGGGCTAGAGTTAGTGCTGTTTGTTGAGAGTGAACAATGGTTAGAACTATATATACCTATAGAGTGAATATTTGTGTGTAAAAAAAAGTAACTGTAAATGCTAAGATAACAGGTAATATTACAATTCACCTTCAAGAGGATCTACCCTGACATTTTTATTTGATTTATCTTTTTGAGTAAGCAAAGACTATACAGGCCTTTTTTTTCATTGGGCCTGTAGGTGTCCACTGCTGAACAAAGGCTTCCCAACCTGTTTTCATGAGTTGAAGGACTGTGCCAGTTTTGCCTTGTTTTGCCTGCAAAGTTTTGTATCTCATCTCTCAATGTCTTGTCACCTTTTCCAACTCAGGTGCTGCCGTGTCCTATCCCTAGTTGGGAGCTCCCTGGTACAGTAGGAAGTCGGAGATAAGAATAAAATGAGATGCACTGTTTCTAATTTGATGGCCCTCTTATAATTCTAGGTTTATTATACATTTCAGGTCTTGAAAGTAAAACTGACTAGGTAAAATCTGAGATTGAAGAGGTTAAGAGGGCGTCATCCCAGTTTAAAGATGAATCTTGGAAGGCAGAGATAAAAGTTTTGATGATGACCCTAGAGAAAATCTAAACCAGCTTTTCCCCACCATTCTGACTCTGAAGAGGAAGTGGAACAGTTTGAAAAAACACTCAGAAAAGCCTTATATAAGGTCAGTGGTAAGTATACATATTTTTTATATGGGTACCCATTACCTATTCATGCACAACATAATTTTGTAGGGTTTAAGACAGAACTAAAACAGGTTGCCAATAGAATTTACACCATTCAGAATTAAAATGAAGTCAGCATTATAGAGCCTTTAACCAATAATGACTAAAGTTTTTCCTTTTGGAAAATTAATATTAGTTTCTGTTAAATACTGCATGAGATATCGTTTCAAGGTTTTACCAAATACATACTCTGGAAAGTGTACCGGCATTTTACTTTGCCATAGATTTATCTGAACCCTCCCCTCATTATAATTGCAAATCGTGGATCTCTGTTTTTGTAGCCTACTCTAATCATTGTTTAATTTGATCTTGCCAGGTTACTGAACTGGGCTTCAGTGTTTGCAAATAAAGATGAGAAAACAGTGACCCTCTGAGGGGTCATGACAAAAAAATGATGGGGGAGTTTTCATTGAAGGAATCAAGAGAAAGAGGAAATAGTCTGATGCTAGACTACAAGGATGAATTCGTGGTAAGTATTTATTATTTTATTTATCATTTATTATTAATTACATTCAATTTTAAAATAATGTACGTGGTACCTGCATACTTTTGGGCGCATTATTAAGATTTGAATATATTTTAGACTATTTTTCCATCACTGATTGCTACTAACCTCTTTTGCACATGCACAGGCCACTTTCCAATAACCACAATGGTCCCTCACCTACAACATTGTTCATAACCAAATAGTTTTACCTAACATATTCACTCATAAACCTTTGGGACTCCAGTCTATTCTTCATTCAAGAATTTCTTTTAGCTCCCCACAGTTAATACCAAGTCTTCTGCATAATGCAACTCCCCAGGCAACCCGGATCCCTTAAAGTCCTTAAATTGATATCACCTCCATAATCATGACAAACAGGTTACAAGTACTAATATACTAATATCAGTAATAATATTAATTTGTTACACAATTAATTTAGACATATTAAGCTTATGATCATGAATTTAATGTACTATTCCACATTGAGAGAGGCAGAAGGCGGGTATCAGAAAACTAAAGTAATTGGCTCCATCATAGTCCTGAGCCCTGGACTCCCTTTTACTTATTAAGATGTTTGATTGTGTGTCGGGACAAATGTGTCAGAGTTGTGTGATTGTTGTGTTATGGATGTTGATGTGTGTCTGGGTTGAATGATTGTAATTCCTAAAATTGGCTTCATATATTTCGTATTGCTTTCTTTGTACTTTTCCTTTTTCATTATTTATTAATTGTATTTTTTAATATTGTTACGTTTTGCTATTCTCACTATTGTTCTCTTCATATACTCCATATATATATTTTTTTCTTCAGGTGTTGCCAAAGGATTTCTGCCCAAACAAGATAAGGAAGCTGACATCGTGATAGATGGCACTATTCCTGCCATCCTCAAATTTGCACCACATGGGGAAGGAGGCTTAGAAGTTTGAAGTTCCAAGGATCAAAACCAAAGGAGATCGAGGCCTCTCCATCCGCCTCTTTTCTGACACCTAAAATGTTACATAACCCCATAAACTGTTTTACTTGCTTGTGACTGGAGCTCCCTCTTCATGAATTCTTGTGTAAATTGATAAGTGCTTGTACTACTATATACTGCATTTTATAAGTTAAGTAATTTTCTTTAATTGGTTACAGTAAAAGTGTCCTGATATATAAATTTATTTGTCCAAACGCCTATGGAAATAGTTAACTGAGATATTGAAAAATGATGTATTACCTTGTGGACAGAATTATGAATAAATTTGTAGACTTAATGTATCATCATTGGTATTTCAATGAATGCATGGTCTTCCTGCCCTTGGAGTGGGAGTAAGGCCTCTAGATAATAAGTGATTTTGTAGGCTAAGTGTGCAATAATAAAAAGGTTCTACATGCCATATTCATATACAAATTGTGTGATTATGATATCTAGTTGTATTTCCATTTCTTTTTATGGAAACACATTTTAAATAGCTTAAGTTCTGAACTGTATGGGAGTGATTCATGATATGTTCTTTCCACATGTCCATCCCTTGATCTCAGATGACTGTTCCTCACCCCTCACACCTCTCCCTAACCTATTCATAACTCTAGTTTAAACTACTTACCTTCACTAACTTCAGCTCAATCGCATTTGTTATCTTTTTAGACTCTTCATACAGTCAAACAGTCACGGCATTCCAAACCTTTTGATTCTTCATTTGCTCATCTTGACACTTTTAAGCTCCCAAAACTTTTCTGCTCTCCATGGAATGTCGATCACCTCCTTCAAAGTTATCAGGAATGGGTGCCCACTACTTCTATCCTCATTCTATTCAAAACTATTTGAAACCTTCTACAACCCATAGTTTTCTTTACTACACTTCATATGATTTACATACTCCTGTCAACAGTCCCCCTCAATTTGTTTATACTATATACACATTCAAACTTTTCACTAGTGCCTTCACCTTTTCCTTAAAAGCCCCACATTAATATATTAAAAATAAAGCACTTGTTGTCCTTCTTACTCTCTGTCTTTCTGTGGGGCTGAGTGGAGCTTGGTACAGCATATAGTGTTCGTTGGAAGTTCCTCTTTCTCTGTCATGTAGTTGCCACTATATGCATCTCATTATGTACCTTTCTACTTTGTAGAATAAAATTAGGGAGAACAATTTATATAATAATTTATTCACGTGAAGGAATGATTTTACTGTGTAATATATATATATATATATATATATATATATATATATATATATACTATATATATATACACACACACACACACACACACACACACACATATATATATATATATATATATATATATACTATATATATAGATATATATATATATATATATATAATTACCATAGTGCCCTGATAGTTACTGCTTTGTTCGTTGATTGACATAACTAGCCTTTTGTTAACGTTACCACAAGGTTAACTAAGGGTGTAGTTCTGCCGTAACATTATGCTAACGTTAGGATAACGTAATTTGCAATGGGGGTAGGCCTAACTGGTACCAGGTTATGCAACAGAGAAGCTTTTAATTTCGCTTTCCTGCCCAGCAAATATGAAACAGAGATTAAGAAAAGATAGAAATTCCGTGGATAAATTTCTTTAGAAAAATGCAGTAGCGTAAACTATACTTCCTAAAGAGTTGTACCATAAAAGGATAATCACGTTTTTGTTTACACAGCTTTACGAGAATATTACAGGGATACTGCCCTCCAGTAATTAAATTAAAGCATTTAGGAAAAATTGAACAATAATGGTTAATAATTAAAACATTTGTACGATTGCCAGAATAAACCTAACATTAAAACTTAGCAATCTATAAAAACAAAATGATTAAAGGAAATAAAGCGCATAGGTCTAATGAAATACTAACTGGATAATCAACATTTTCTAGGTCACTTTTGCTCATGGTACAACATGCAGCCACATCATGAGATTGTCATTAGATGTAGATATAGCCATATATGGTAATTATAATGCTGTACTGATTCGAACGAGAGGAAGACGATGCATTAATAACAGCAGAAAAGCAAGAGCCCCTGATAGCACTAGGCTACCTGAGTCTAGATTCGAAAACGGATGGTGGATAGTACACACACACACACACACACACACACACACACACACACATATATATTATATATATATATATATATATATATATATATTATATATATATATATATGTGTGTATATAATATATATATATATATATATATATAATATATATATATATATATATATATTATATATATATATATACTATTCTATTTATAGGAGATTAATATTCTTTAGCAGATGGTTTTTCTTAACCGACGCAACTTTTAGCTCTTTCACACATCGCCAATTGAACTGTTCCACTTTATCACCAGGAAATCATTGGCTTTCCTTTACTATCATTCATTATTTTTTGGAAGCTTCCAGTGGAGACGACTCCTGGCTTACGATCAGTGAAGTTCAGGTGTTTTGGATGGGTGACCGCTACTGAATTCCTGTTTATGCTCTACTTTGCGTGAAAAGGGTTGATTTGTTTATGAGAATGTGGTACTTATATAATGTGTTTATATGCAGATATAAAGTATTTTGTAAATGGAGATTGAAAGAAAAAGAACATTGGCGTCCGTTATTGGATTCGGAAACCTTCGCTCCCTTCACATCAGCAAGAGATCGCATTGACTTATTGTTTTTTCCTTTCATTCTTAATTTCTCAAAATAATTAATTGTATATATACATACAGGTATATAAAAGTTGCTTCTAATCCAAGAAAGAACCAGAAGGAGAACGTAAATCATGATTCTGATGGGGGTCACCCATCCAGGGTACTGACCACACCCAAAGCAGCTTAACTTCACTGATCGGAAACCAGGAGTCGTCTCATCTTAAAAGGTCAATATTAGCACAAACCGACATTAATTATATAATATAATATATGTATGTTATTATAAAACTTTTTGGTGCGGCTGTGGCATAAACTCCGATCGTATAGGGGAAGTCCTTATACGATCAGTATTTATTTGGGTTTGGGTCGTAATCAAGTCGAGAGTCTTAACCACTTTCGCCATATCTATTTGCTGATGGAAGCGTCTTGGAACTTCTACTGTATCTAAGTGATTACCCCCTATTCCGGATAAGAAGGGCACCATGGCCGAATCACATCGCCTTCTTAAATTACGATTATATTACGTCCCCCTAAAATTTATTACTCCCCATACACTTCTGCCACCAGCATATCTATTTTTCTTAATCAAATTCACGCTTGAAATCCACTTTGTCTTATATTAAACTCAGAGAAAGCATTTCTTGAACGATCGCTATCCCAAGCCTTATTTCGGGTAAGAAGGACACCAGCGCCAAAATCAAATCCCTCTTAATTTGAATCATTTCACGTCCTGACAAATTCTTTCATTCCGAGACAGTTCTGCCACCAATACACATTTTTTTTTATCAAATCATCATGAAATCCATCTTGTATTATATTCAATTCATAGAAAACATTTCATGAGCCTCACTTATCTCAAGCAGCCTTCCATAGTACTGAGTAACTAGGCCTAAGAGAGCCATGTTATTCTAACACAGACGCTTTTCATTTCGCCTCCTCTCCAGCATATACAAAGAACAAAGACTAAAAAGATAAAAAAAAGCTGTTGATTCTCATTAAAAAAAAAATACAGTATTGTAAATTACAGCAGCGATCTCGGGCCATCTTCGTTACACTGGATGTCGTAATTCAAGTTGGAAAGAAGAAAAACAAAAACGCATCGTTAAGCCGATGGAGGGCTGCTTGCAATAGCGATCGTTCATGAAATGGTTTGAATGCCATTAATATTATCCAAGGTAGATTTCATGTTGGATTTTATTATGAAAAGAGGACTGTTGGTGGAAGAATTGTATAGGGAATAATAAAATTTAGGAGGACGTAATACAATTCCAAATTAAGTGTATTTGATTTGGCCCAGGTGCCTTTTTCTTACACGGAATAGGGTCAACCTCTAGATACAGTAGCAGTTCCAAGACGCTTCCATCAGTAAATAGATATGGCCGAGTGGTTAAGACTCTCGACGCTTAGGACCCAAACCCAAATAAATACTGATCGTATAAGGACTTCCCCTATACGATCGGAATTTATGCACAGCCGCACCAAAAAGTTTTATAATATACATATATTATATTATAATTACTGTCGGTTTGTGCTAATATTGACCTTTTAAGATGAGACGACTCCTG
>NC_061091.1:70265552-70285552 GCF_015104395.2 Macrobrachium nipponense | reverse complement strand
ATAATGTCTTTTTATTGTAATTCATCAGCATAATATGAAGACAAAAGGACCATAATGATAAAACACTATTTGAACATTGCAACCATATAATTCGAGCACTTCCTTCTGTGCTCCTGATCACCTGGTAAAATATGGACATAGGATATCTTACAAGAGTTACATACAAGCATAGTAGCTGTCTGTACAAAAGGAAAATGCTGGAATCTGCTATCATCAATCAAACCAATAATATGAACCTGTCAGGAGAACATTGGAAATCGGATGACATCGACAAGTTAATCCTTAGGCCGATCCTTAAGCAGGTCAAGTCGAGTATATCTTAGTTTTACCAGACCCACTGAGCTGATTAGCACCTTTCCTATAGTTCGACAAATCTAAACCCTGTTGCCACATTTACCAGTATCCAGTTTTGAATAACTACCTTACTTTATAACTCATGAATCAATAAATCGGTAGTTTAAAGTTTTTACCATGTTTGCTGGACTAAGTATTCAAATAATGTGATTATTTTATTGTAAATAAAATGAGAAATCGCATTGATAAACGTGGCAAAACTGTTTCGAAAGACTCTGCCACTTTTCCTGTTACCTTTGACAGGCGATATGCAGATGGGCTAAGCCTATTAAACCATGAAGTTTAAAGGAATTATCTCTTAAGCTACCCTTTGGATAAGCCCCACCGCCCGGTCTAGCTGAGAACTCTAGCGCCAAAAAGAATGACTTCTTGCTTTAGGTTACCGAGAACAATAGTCAGTAAGGAAATTAATTCATTCCTACAGAAAGCACGCTGTGAAACGGGCAAATGCAGTTAAACATTCCGAAAACTTGCAAACAGGCGATGCTGCAAAGGATGGCTGTTAATAATAAACTAAGATCATCTGACGACGAAGATTCTTCGTAATGTACATTTTGTATAGAATCATATTATAACAATTCCTGTGATAATTATTGTAAATAAATTTTTTCTCTCCCAATGATGGGTTTATGTGCAGCAACCTTATAAAAAAGTAAAATTGTTACACGCATTAGATTTGTGAGTTATATAACACGGTCCAGACCGTGAGTGAAAGGAAATGAAATTTAAGTAAATCATAACTTGATGATGAAAATGATGGGGAAAACCTAAATTGAAGCGCAATGAAATGCAAAATATTATAAACTTGTTTTAGGAAATGGATAGCATGGCAGACGGAAATTCAAATAATAAAAAAGAATAAATAGAAGTAATCTACTAGCAACATTATAAGAAAATGTCATAAGACATTTATACGGAATGGCAATTACCAATTATTATTACTTTTAATGAAAAGATCATTATATAAAATAAGTAATATAATATGCAAAATTTAAGGGTATAAGTCATAACAAATATAACAATAAATAGTCTTAAAAGTAATAACCAAATAGAATAGGGATCGAGTTTACGGATTAGGATTTATACGGTCAGTTTCATTAGGTACTGTCCCAAATATTGCCTCCCTGGGAGATGGCTGAGGACTTAAGAAGGGGACGATTTAAAGGTTAAGGGTAGGCTCCACTTTGGGGGGTGCCGATCGTAAAAATATTTGCCAAAAATACACTAATCAAGACAGGCTAATGAAATTTTCAGGCATTATTAGCACTATAATAATGCATATTTCCTGTGAGTGTTATCATCCTACATGGAAAATTAATGATTTTATGAAAAAAAATGTGAAAAAAAACGGAAATTTCCAGCCCTCGTACTGAAGTTTATTTGGTGATTGGTGAGAAACTAAAGTCTGAATAGAAATTCGGTCTGACAGAATGTTGGTATATCCACCTGGAACATGCACAAAAAAAAATTATCAAAATAGAACAGTAAATAAGCACGTAATAACAAAAAAAAGAGCAACAACTTCGTAAGTTCAGCGAAAGCCTGCCGAAAAATCAGACTATAGCTAGGAAGAAATATTCAGGAAAATCAACAAATCTCGTTTTAGGGACAAAACCTTTTGAGAGTTTGTAGTTATTATGTCACATGATAGCCTAAAACATCAAAAATTATATTATTTTTTAGGACAATCAAAGAAAAACCCACCTCCAAAAAAAAAAAAAAAAAAAAAAAAAAAAAAAAAAGGGACGGGGATGGTTTTTTTCTTTGATTGTCCCTAAATAATATAATTTTTAGATGTTTTTAGGCTATCAGTGCATAATAACTACAAAAAACTCTCAAAAGGTTTTTGTCTCTAAATCGAGATTTGAATTTTCCTGAATATTTCTTCCTAGCTATAGTCTGATATTTCGGCGGGGCTTTCGCTGAACTTACAAAGTTGTTGCTCTTTTTTTTGTTATTACGTGCTTATTTACTGTTCTATTTTGATAATTTTTTGTGCATGTTCCAGGTGGATATACCAACATTTTGTCAGACCGAATTTCTATTCAAGACTATAGTTTCTCACCAATCACCAAATAACCTTCAGTACGAGGGGCCGGAAATTTCCGTTTTTTCACATTTTTTTTCATAAAATCATTAAATATTCCTAGAGGATGTAACAAAACTCACAGGGAATATGCATTATTATAGTGCTAATAATGCCTGAAAATTTCATTAGCCTGTCTTGATTAGTGATTTTTGGCAAATATTTTTTACGATCGGCACCCCCCAAAGTGGAGCCTACCCTTAAGAGAGAACTGGCAACAGTTTTTCTCAAAGAGGTAAAAATCTATCAGTTTTAGTGCTGGCCCTAAGGGTTTAGATTTTTATTTGACGTGGCTAGGAAACCAGGTTGGTCACCTAGCCCTTTAACGCCGATTGTACGTATTAAACGTCGATGTAAATGTCTGTTGGGTGCCGATTGGACGTAAGGTATGTCGATATAAAAAAAGTTTTTTTTAAAAATTCGCGGAAAAATAGTTGTAGGCCTACTAGGCGAAAACTTTTCAATCATACTCCTTGGGGGATGCTGGGAGCTCACGGATCAAGGCGTTGTTTTGTTTACAATCATTACCCAGGCGCGCAAGCGCGAATTTCTTTCTTCTCGCACTAAAAAGCATCAGTGACACATCTCAGAAATTATTTCGTCACTTTGACATAATTTTTGCACCATTTTAAATTAGCCGTTACATAAAGTTTTAATATATTGAAATGTGCGCAATTTCGTGTAGAATACAACAAAAAACAATCCATGGTTGTAGCATTTATCAGTTCTAAAATATTTTCATATAAATAACGATAACTGCCAAAATTTCAACCTTCAGTCAACATTGACTCGACAGAAACGGTAAAAAAAACGCAATTTTTAAGCTAAAACTATTACATTCTAGTAATATTCAATCATTTACCTTTATTTTTCAACAAATTGGAAGTCTCTAACACAATATTTCGATTTATGGTGAATTTATGAAATAAACTTTTTCCTTACGTCCGCGCGGTAACTTCCGAAAAAATCTGAAATTTTTTCGTCCGATTGTCGTAATGTTTGCACCATTTTAAATTAGCCGTTACATAAAGTTATTATATAATAATGTGCGCAATTTCATGTAGAATACAAAAATAAACAACCCATGGTTGTAGCTTTTATCAGTTATGAAATATTTTCATATAAGTGAATGACAATAAATAGAAAAAATTCGTCCTACGGTGAACTTTAAACTCAACGAACATGGTCGAAAACTGCAATTGTAAGCTACAACTTTTACAGTCTAGTAATATTCAATAAATTACCTTAATTTTGCAACAAACGGGAAGTCTCTAGCACAATATTTCGATTTATGGTGAATTTTTGAAAACAGCTTTTTTTTACGTCCGAGCGTTACGAATTCATGTATCATTTTGCGATAATATTTTCTCTGTGTTGCCTTGATCGTTTTACAATGTGTTATATACCGAAATGATTTCAATTTAGTGGTAAAATACAACGAAAAAAAAATTAACTCATTAGCTTTAACCGTTTTGACTCACAGCGCGATTTGTATACAATTATATATGAAATTTTTTTTCGCGCTGTTATATATCTCAATATTTAGATATGATAATGATATTTTTTTTTCATTTCTGATGGTTGCTTATTAAACTTCTGGCAATGACAAAATAGGGAGCCAAAAATGAATTCTTAATCTTGAACACTAAGCGTGCTATGATTTTTGAAAAAAAACATTTTTTTCAGCTTCGGCGAAAATCACTCGCGAACGCCGACGGCATAAGGGAGACGATTTTTAAAATACCTCTTCTGCGTTTAAGGGTTACCAATGGGACCTAGAGTGTATTGTGGGATCCGAACCACATTATACCGAGAATGAATTTCTATCACCAGAAATAAATTCGTCTACTTCCGCGTTTTCCGAGCCGGAATCGAACTTCGGACCACAGGATTGGTAGCAGAGCGCGAAAACCACTCGTCCAACGAGGAGCTAATCCTCAAGCAGGTGTCCAAGAACATCCGACCACCGGACGAGTCGCCAGACGAGAGTTAATGAGGCCAGAAATCACCAGGGAATATTCTAATCTCATCCTTCCTGGGTCACCAATAGAGACTTACTGCCACACCTACATATACTTGTATATAAACTCTTGTAAGATATTCCATGTTCATGTTTTACCAGTGCTCGAAGTATATAGTTGCAATGTTCAACAAATTGTGTTTGATGGGCCTTCTTATATATATATATATATTATATATATATATATATATATATATATATATATATGCTTAAAATCACAGTAGATGCACGTGACTTCATTAAAT
The DNA here is from genome assembly GCF_015104395.2 of Macrobrachium nipponense. Taxonomy (NCBI): domain Eukaryota; kingdom Metazoa; phylum Arthropoda; class Malacostraca; order Decapoda; family Palaemonidae; genus Macrobrachium; species Macrobrachium nipponense. Next base: position 70,280,847 of record NC_061091.1, on the reverse strand, counting down.
AAGCGAATACCACAGGAAAATGATAGTCAGAAATCCAAGCGCTTTCGTCTTCACTAAGACATTGTCAAGGAACGAATGAAATACAATTGGAAAGAAAGGTCTCAGGTACACAACAAGATCATGAATACTAGACGGTTAATTGTCCAAAAGGTAAAAAATTAAGAGATAATCCAGGATTATCGGATATCACAAAGTCACAAACCTAAACAGTTTTAACCCTAACCGAAACTACAAAGTATCCGTACGTCCAAAACATGTAAAAACCTGAATATAGGAATTTTATGCTTATATCTTTCTACAACTTTTTTCATTATGAAGGCATCAAGTTTGAATAAACCGAGACTTAAAATTGAATATTTCCATTATTTGACTTGATGAAACAAGATTCAATGATAATCGTTTTAACTGTGTCATTTACATGGGATTAAGGCTCTTGCTTGACTTCAGCTAATAGGATGATATAAATCTCTTAGATGTACGAATAATGCATTCGATATTTGCCCAGTTCTCACAGAGTATTGGTGCTGTTTGAGACGCTGTGAAAGAGATTTACTGGTCTGTAATAGACTTTATCACACTTTTTGCAAGGAATTTCATACAAGCAGCCTGGAAAATCTTTAGGAGAATTTTCTATTGCTAAACTGTTGACATTAATATTACTGAAAACAACATTTATATTAAAAGCTTTAAAAATCTTTAGGAATATCTAAAAACCTTTCATCATAGGGTAATTTTAGAATGTTATGCTTACTAAATTCAAGTTTGTCATTAGTTGAATAAAATGTTTTTCTAGCTCTTTTTCCATGTCACATCTACAAGAGTCCTTGGGTATTTAAGATTCAATGCAATATCATAAATAGTTTTAATCTCAGCGTCAATAAACTGAGGGCTACAGGCACGTAAAGCCCTTAGGAACATCCCAAAAAAACAGAGAATTTAACATTTTGATGGTGATTGGAGTAGTAATGAACAAAAGAGGCAATGTTAGTTGATTTCCAAAACACTGAAAAGGTGAAATTTCTATAATTTCTATGGACAGTTACATAAAAAAATTCAAATTAACAATTTCCTTCTTCCTCTGCAGTAAATTTTATAGAAAGGACTAAATTATTGAGATTATTTAGGAATTCCTGGAGATTTTCGTGAACTGACCAAATACAGGAAATATCATCCACATACCTAAACCATATAACTAATTTGGGGTAAAATTCTTGGTAAGAGTTTTGTCTAAAAAAATTTCATGTAAATATTGCTAAGGACAGGAGATAAGGGATTACCCATAGCCATGCCAAACTTTTGTACAAAAAATTCCCCATTAAAACAAAATTTACTATCTTTGATACATAACCTTATAAGACTGATGAGTTTTGCTAAAGTTAAGTGAATGTCATGACGTTCTAATTCATCCTCCAAATATTCAAGTAAATCATCTACAGGCACTTTTGTAAATAAAGAGACATTAAAACTAACCATATTAAAACTCAAAATTCATATTTAAACTATTCATTTTTTATATAAATCAACATTGTTTTTAACATTCGTGGATTTCTGACTATCATTTTCCTGTGGTATTCGCTTATGTTATATATATATATATATATATATATATATATATATATATATATATATATATATATATATATATAGATATATATATATATATATATATATATATTTACGTATATGGACAAGAGGAGTCGACTCCTGGCTTACGATCAGTGAGGTTAAGCTGCTTTGGGTGTGGGTCAGTACCTGGGAGGCGGGTGGACCTGCTATCGGCGAGCAGGAGGGGCTGGAGGGCGTCTGTTGTTTGGACAATATTCCGTATCTTGAGCTGTTGGATGGAGTCGGGCAGGAGTTCGATCTCAAGTCTTTTTTCATGTTGCTTAGGCTTAGACATGAAATGACAGTTAAGCCCTAGTCTAAGCAGAGCATCTTGGTTGGGAGAAGGTTCGAAGTCAGTAAGATTGATGTATCCTTGAGTTCCCTGTGGGACTCACAGCTTCCCGCCATTGAGAGAGATCAGCTTTTGCATGACGCCCTTTATGCGTTTTTTCATATCTTCGTCTCGGAGGGCGGGTAAGGCAGGCATCAATGTCATCGTTGGCTGCTAATTCTGCATCGGGAAGTTGTCACTATCGGTGGGTTGGTTCTCATTCGGTTGGTCCTACATCGGGGTCAATCATAATCAGGGCTGAGGGAACCGTTCCGGAGGGGTCCAGGGGGTCTACTTCGGGTTCCTCATTAACATCTCTGTTGCACGCGTGGCTTGCTAATGTCTGTGCGTTCGTCTATTCACGCCGCAGTCGAGCATTGTCCTCGTGAACTTTCCTTAGTTTCGGAAGTTTTCTCCTGTAATTGCCGTTGTATGAGGGATTTCCTGAAGCACCTGGTCCGTCTTCTAGCCTCGCTGAGGGTCGTTCAGTCTTAGGTTAGTTATATGCTAGAAGTAAACCCTCTTTTAAACATCTTTTATTGAAAGTGATTGCTGCCTCAGCTGCATTAATTTTATAAAGGTTCTTCTGTATTTTTCTAATTATTGTTTTCTCATTGTTGCTTTAAACTGGTGAGCAACGCACCGAAGGTTGACATATCTCAATTAGGCAATAGTCAAAACGATTGGACTTTTATTGGTAAAATTCCAGTGGGGGTAGTCAAAATTTTGTACATATCCCGTAGAGTTTATTGCATGTAGAATTGATGTTAAATTCTATTCCTTTTTTATTCTTTTCGTGGGGCCGTGACATTTCATCTGAATAAACCTCAGACATCCTCTTGGGCGGAGGTGGGTGAAGGACTGAAGTGAGAGGGTGAGTCCAAATGCTTATATTGTGGCGCTGCCTTTTCATTGGCTAGTGAATGGGGAGCTGCTTTTTGATTGGCTGCCTGGCTGCGGGCCTGAAGCCAGCTCTCAAGCGCATTCTCAACAGGCGCGCTGATCTTCTCAGCTGCTTACATCATGCCGGGTTTCATTTTGATTGGTCAAAGGATGTGTAATGTCACTGCTGGTATAATTCATGGTATTAATGTCATCTTTGGTTTTATTTTCCTCTTGAATTGGGGCGTTTTCGGCCAGCGATATGGTGAAGTTTGCCGTTACTGGAGTGTTCTTCGCACGCAGATCGGGTAGCAAAAAAGCCTCCTGCGTCGTATTCATGGAGGGCTTTTGCTCCTGGATGAGTAAAGCCTCCAGAAGGCGCAGACGGCGAGGGTCGGGTGCTCTCCCTATTATCCTGGTGTTGCGGATAATACAGTCGCGGGAAATTGTGTCTCGGTGGGCGATGAGGGCGTGATTCTTGATAGCCCCTTCTTGAGCGTGACAGGAGATTTTCTTCGCAAGACACGTGGTAGTCATCAAAATATATTATAATGCCTTCATGCACTCAATACCGCGAGAAGAAGGAGACGAAGAAGATATTAAGGAGAAAATCCTCCCCATCGATGAAGGCAAGATGGTGGACCTTATAATATACTACAAAAACCGGAAAACTAAGAGACCTAATCATGGAAAAATAACCCCTCACTGCCCTCAGGAAACCCCCTCAAGCAGACAAACGTAGTATACCAATACATATGCCCCGCCCGAGGATGTCCTGGGAAGTAGATTGGAATGACTACCATGCGTCTTGCGAAGAGAATCTGTCACGCCCAAGAAGATGCTACCAAGAATCACGCCCTCATCTCCCACTAAGACACAATTTCCTGCAACTGTATTATCCGCAACACCAGGATGATATAGGGGGAGCACCCGACCCTTGCTATCTGCGCCTTCTGGAGGCGTTACTCATCCAGGAGCAAAAGCCCTCCATGAATACGACACAGGAGGCCTTTTTGCTCCCGACCTGCATGCGAAGGAACACTCCAGTAACGGCAAACTTCACCATATCGCCGCCTGAAAACGCCCCAATCAAGAGGAAAATAACACCGAAGATAACATAATACCATGAATGATATCAGCAGTGACGTCACGCAGCCTTTGACCAATCAAAATGAAGTTCGGCGTGATGTTATGCAGTTGAGAAGATCGGCGCGCCTGTTGAACATGCACTCGGGAGCTGGCTTCAGCCCGCAGCCAGGCAGCAAATCAAAAAGCAGCTCCCCATTCACTAGCCAATGAAAAGGCAGTGGCACAAAGCTCACCCCACTGCACCGCCACAATATAAGCAGTCGGACTCACCCTCTCACTTCAGTCCTTCACCCACCTCCGCCCAAGAGGATGTCTGAGGTTTATTCAGACGAAACGTCGCGGCCCCACGAAAAGAATAGAAAAGGAATAGAATTTAACATCAATTCTACATGCAATAAACTCTACGGGATATGCCCGAAAATTTGACTACCCCCACTGGAATTTTTTTACCAATAAAAGTCCAATCGTTTAAGCAACAATGAGAAAACAATAATTAGAAAAATAGAGAAGAACCTTTATAAAATTAATGCAGCTGAGGCAGCAATCACTTTCAATAAAACATGTTAAAAGAGGGTCTACTTCCAGCATATTATTATTATTATTATTATTATTATTATTATTATTATTATTATTATAGAGGTTAGTGTTTGGAGCAAATAACCTTGATATATGGCATGGTTATGCATTTTTTTTATAGTAAAAATGAATTGCTCTATATATTTTCTATCCTTTGCTCGATCTTTTCATCTTATCATCCCTATGATTTTCCTCTCCTCCACAGTTGGACACTTGTAGTTAAGGCTAAATACAATAGATAGTGCAGAGAACATTTATTTATTTCAGAGGAAATCGGTCTACTTGATGGTCCTACTGAAACACCAAGTACTACTCAGTCCTCACAAAGATTTGTCTCTGTTGGTCCTTCTACAAGTACTTCACCTTCAAGAGAGATTGCAGAAGGTATATGATTGTGTGTTGTCATGGGCTAGAGTTAGTGCTGTTTGTTGAGAGTGAACAATGGTTAGAAACATATATACCTATAGAGTGAATATTAGTGTGTAAAAAAAAAGTAACTGTAAATGCTAAGATAGTAAGTAATATTACAAATTCACCTTCAAGAGGATCTACCCTGACATTTTTATTTGATTTATCTTTTGGAGTAAGCAAAGACTATAGAGGCCTTTTTTTGTCATTGGCCCATAGGTGTCCACTGCTGAACAAAGGCTTCCCAACCTGTTTTTCATGAGTTGAAGGACTGTGCCAGTTGTTGCCTTGTTTTGCCTGCAAACTTTTGTATCTCATCTCTCAATGTCTTGTCACCTTTTCCAACTCCAGGTGCTGCCGTGTCCTATCCCCTAGTTGGGAGCTCCCTGGTACAGTAGGAAGTCGGAGATAAGAATAAAATGAGATGCACTGTTTCTAATTTGATGGCCCTCTTATAATTCTAGGTTTATTATACATTTCAGGTCTTGAAAGTAAAACTGACTAGGTAAAATCTGAGACTGAAGAGGTTAAGAGGGCGTCATCCCAGTTTAAAGATGAAATCTTGGAAGCAGAGATAAAAATTTTGATGATGACCCTAGAGAAAATCTAAACCAGCTTTTCCCCACCATTCTGACTTCTGAAGAGGAAGTGGAACAGTTTGAAAAAACACTCAGAAAAGCCTTATATAAGGTCAAAGGTAAGTATACATATTTTTTTATATGGGTACCCATTTACTTATTCATGCACATTATTTTGTAGGGTTTAAGACAAAATTAAAACAGGTTGCCAATAGAATTACACCATTCAGAATTAAAATGAAGTCAGCAATGACTAAAGTTTTTCCTTTTGGAAAATTAATATTAGTTTGTTAAATACTGCATGGGATATCGTTTCAAGGGTTTTACCAAATACATACTCTGGAATGTAGTACCTGCATTTTACCTTGCCATAGATTTATCTGAACCCTCCCCTCATTATATTGCAAATCGTGGATCTCTGTTTTTTGTAGCCTACTCTAATCATTGTTTAATTTATCTTGTCAGGTTACTGAACTGGGCTTCAGTGTTTGCAAATAAAGATGAGAAAACAGTGACCCTCTGAGGGGTCATGACAAAAAAATTGATGGGGGAGTTTTCATTGAAGGAATCAAGAGAAAGAGGAAATAGTCTGATGCTAGACTACAAGGATGAATTCGTGGTAAGTATTTATTATTTTATTTATCATTTATTATTAATTCAATTTTAAAATAATGTACGTGGTACCTGCATACTTTTGGGGCGCATTATTTAAGATTTAAATATATTTTAGACTATTTTTCCATCACTGATTGCTACTAACCCTCTTGCACATAGCACAAGGCCACTTTCCAATAACCACAATGGTCCCTCACCCACAACATTGATCATAACCAAATAGTTTTACCTACATTATTCACTCATAAACCTTTGACTCCAGTCTATTCTTTCATTTCAAGAATTTCTTTTAGCTCCCCACAGTTAATACCAAGTCTTCTGCATAATGCATTAATTCCCCAGGCAACCCGGATCCCTTAAAGTCTTTAAATTGATATCACCTCCATAATCATGACAAACAGGTTACAAGTACTAATATACTAATATCAGTAATAATATAATTTGTTACCACAATTTTAATTTTAGCAATATTAAGCTTATGATCATGAATTTAATGTACTATTCCACACTGAGAGAGGCAGAAGGCGGGTATCAGAAAACTAAAGTTTAATGCTCCATCATAGTCCTGAGCCCTGGACTCCCTTTTACTTATTAAGATGTTTGATTGTTGTGTCGGGACAAATGTGTCAGAGTTGTGTGATTGTTGTGTTATGGATGTTGATGTGTGTCTGGGTTGAATGATTGTAATTCCTAAAATTGGCTTTATATATTTTCGTATTGCTTTCTTTGTACTTTTCCTTTTTCATTATTTATTAATTGTATTTTTTAATATTGTTACGTTTTGCTATTCTCACTATTGTTCTCTTCATATACTCCATATATATATTTTTTTCTTCAGGTGTTGCCAAAGGATTTCTGCCCAAACAAGATAAGGAAGCTGACATCGTGATAGATGGCTCTATTCCTGCCATCCTCAAATTTGCACCAATGGGGAAGGAGGCTTAGAAGTTGAAGTCAAGATCAAAACCAAAGGAGATCGAGGCCTCTCCATCCGCCTCTTTCCTGACACCTAAAATGTTACATAACCCCATAAACTGTTTTACTTGCTTGTGACTGGAGCTCCCTCTTCATGAATTCTTGTGTAAATTGATAAGTGCTTGTACTACTATATACTGCATTTTATAAGTTAAGTCATTTTCTTTAATTGGTTAAACAAGGACAGTAAAAAGTGTCCTCATATATAAATTTATTTGTCCAAACGCCTATGGAATAGTTAACTGAGATATTGAAAAATGATGTATTACCCTTGTGGACAGAATTATGAATAAATTTGTAGACTTTATATATCATCGTTGGTATTTCAATGAATTCATGGTCTTCCTGTCCTTGGAGTGGGAGTAAGGCCTCATAGATAATAAGTGATTTTGTAGCTAAGTGTGCAATAATAAAAAGGTTCTACATGCCATATTCATATACAAATTGTGTGATTATGATATCTAGTTGTATTTCCATTTCTTTTTTATGGAAACACATTTAAATAGCTTAAGTTCTGAACTGTATGGAGTGATTCATGATATGTTCTTTCCACATGTCCATCCCTTGATCTCAGATGACTGTTCCTCACCCCTCACACCTCCTCCCTAACCTATTCATAACTCTAGGTTAAACTACCTTCCTTCACTAACTTCAGCTCAATCGCATTTGTTATCTTTTTAGCCTCTCATACAGTCAAACAGTCACTGGCATTCCAAACCTTTTGATTCTTCATTTGCTCCATTCTTGACACTTTTAAGCTCCCAAAACTTTTCTGCTCCTCCTATGGAATGTCGATCACCTCCTTCAAAGTTATCAGGAATGGTGCCCACTACTTCTATCCTCATTCTATTCAAAACTATTTGAAACCTTCTACAACCCATATTTTCTTTACTACACTTCATATGATTTACATACTCCTGTCAACAGTCCCCCTCTATTTGTTTATACTATACACACATTCAAACTTTTCACTAGTGCCTTCACCTTTTCCTTAAAAGCCCCACATTAATATATTAAAAATAAAGCACTTGTGTCCTTCTTACTCTCTGTCTTTCTGTGGGGCTGAGTGAGCTTGGTACAGCATATGTTTGTTTTCTTGGAAGTTTCCTCTTTCTCTGTCATGTAGTTGCCACTATATGCATCTCAATATGTACCTTTCTACTTTGTAGAATAAAATTAGGGAAAAACAATTTAATATAATTTATTCACGTGGAAGGAATTGATTTTACTGTGTGTTAATAATAAGATATATGCCACGAAGGAAAAATAAACGAAGGAGGATCTGCGAGACCTTTCGACGTTAAACGTCCTTTACTGAGCAAACTGACATAAATGCGGCAAAAGACAATACAAGAAGATTCGTATGACTGACAGATAGGGATTATAAAGAGATTAGTACCTAGAATCCGACACACCTGGAAGATGAGAAACCTTCCGAAACAAGCATAAACAATGGTTGCAATTAAAGGTTTAAGACAATCATCTCAGATACAAGGACAAGGAAACTTGACAGAAAACTAAAAAATCTTATTGATTGCAGTGATTTGACTAATTGTGCACGTCAAGATTGTGTTGTTAACTTATCTAGTAAACAAATAAGTGAAAATGTTGCGAGTGCGCTTGGATATGGTTTAACTTTCTTTGTAACAAGTAGACCTTCTGCTCTAATGATTGCGTCATCCCTAAGTAAATTTGAAAAATATTGTGATCTTCCTCAAAATCCATGTTTGACAATGACTTGAAAGGTTGATTGTTTACGGAGCTGCCAACGTTAAGAATGAAAGTACTTCCCTGCTCGCTATAAGAAAAGTTTGACTCCCGGGGATCGTTAAAAAGGACAATACTATCCACATTACAAAAGCTGATAAGTCAAATAGTATAGTAATTTTAGATAAAGCTGACTACATATCACGTATGCAAGCCATACTGGATGATGATGTGACATAAAAACTAACAAATAATCCCCTTGATCAAGTCATAAAAAAACTCAATAGCATAGTGAAAAATATCCTTAAAGATAAAACAGAACTACTAGGCAAATTGTCAGTCAAATCTCCTTCGCTACCTTACTTGTACGGATTAGTCAAAACGCACAAAGAAAATAACCCTATGCGGCCTATTATCAGTACTGTCTGTTCAATTTCATATAAACTTTCGAAATATACACTAAGATCTTGTCCCCGTTACTTGGAACCATCTCCGATTTTCATATATAATTCTCTAGATTTAGTTGATAAATTAAACAAAATTGCTCTTTGCCCTACTGATAGATTCGTTAGTTTTGATGTATGTTCTCTTTTAACTAAAGTCCCCTATAGACTCTATTTTAGAATATCTTAGTAATGAAATAACTCAGCATGAATTACCTCTACTTATATGTCACATTATTTCACTCACGAGTTTGTGCATTTGTGATTGTAAGTTTATATTCAATGGTGAATTTTATCAACAAATATTTGGCATGGCAATGGGAAATCCTTTATCACCACTACTCTCAAACCTGTACATAGAATTCTTTGAAAAACGCTACTTACCTAATATCATTTATATTCCTGTAAAGTGGTATCGTTATGTTGATGATATCTTAGCTGTTCATCCTGTCGGTATTGATGTAAATGATTTACTCTCTAAATTAAATAACCAGGTACCATTGATTAAGTTTACTCTAGAATTAGAAAAAGACAATTGCCTCCCTTTCTTAGATGTTTTGATACATAGAGGACCATTTCAATGTAAATTCAGTATTTATAGGAAACCGACCAACAACTTAACTTATGTTCATTTCTTCTCAGGCCACCATCTTAACATAAAAATATCAATTTTTTCCTCTATGTTTTTACGAGCATTGCGCATTGTCAGTCCACAATATTTGGATCAAGAAATTGAATACATAAGAAAAATAGGGAAAGATTTATACTATCCTTCACATATATTAGATATTTGTTATAATAAGCCACAAAAAGTTTTATAGTGTAAGTAACATGCAGAAAGAAAATTCTAAGAACATTCTCAGTTTGTCTTATTTTAACGGATTTGAAACCATTAAATCATTGTTAAAAGCTTTTAATGTCAACCTTGTTTTTCCTATAATAAAACCCTAACCACTAAAAAGGAATGTTAATAAAAAATGGCCCCAGAGAAAGCAACAACATAATATATAAAATTCCATGTATGGATTGTCCCCTCATTTTATCTTGGACAGTCTAGCAAAGGCCTAGAGTAAGGTTAAGCCAGCATAAATATTCTGTAAAAACTGGGCGAAACATCTAATGCAATATTCATTCATTTAAGTGAAACAACCACTGAATAAATGGGTTGGTAGTTCAGTAATTGCAAGGTCAAGAGATGTCTTATCACGAAATCTTTTCATTGTAATTTTCAATGTTAGTCGTGGCCTTTTCATTTTGACCCTTGTATTGTAACATGTTTAAGAATGACCTCAAAGATATAATTACTGACTTAAATAAAAATCAGTTGCCTTAGAGTTTTTTGTTGTAATGTATGTCTGACATGTATTGTGAATATGGTTTTGTTTACCAAGTTTGAAATAGCTGTCACCTATAATCCTTTAATTGTCTTGTCCTTGTATCTGAGATGATTGTCTTAAACCTTTAATTGCACCCATTGTTTATGCTTGTTTGGGAAGGTTTCTTATCTTCCAGGTGTGTCGGATTCTAGGTACTAATCTCTTTATAATCCCTATCTGTCAGTTATACGAATCTTCTTGTATTGTCTTTTGCCTTATTTATGTCAGTTTCTGCTCAGTAATGGACGTTTAAACGTCAAAAGGTCTCGCAGATCCTCCTTCATTATTTTTCCTTCGTGGCATATATCTTTATTTATGGATTTATCACATTCCTAACTTTCGTGATTCAGTTATACATATATATATATATATATATATATATATATATATATATATATATATATATATATATATATATATATATAATATATATATATATATATATATATATATTATATATATATATATATATATATATATATATATATATATATATATATATATATATATATATATATATATATATATATATATATATATATATATATATATATATATATATATATATATATATATATATATATATATATATATATATATATATAGTTGCCTGATAGTTACTGCTTGGTTCGCTGATTGACAGAACTACTTTTTGTTACGTTTTACCACAAGGTTAACTAACTGAACTAAAGTTGCGCCAACGTAAAAAAAAAAAAAAAAAAAAACAAAAAAAAAAAAAAAACATAACATTTTTAACGTTAGTTTTAATTTGTCCCCAACGTTGGGTGTAGTTCTGCCGTAACATTATGCTACGTTAGGATAACGTAATTTGCAATGGGGGTAGGCCTAACTGGTACCAGGTTATGCAACACGAGAAGCTTTTAACAATTTCGCTTTCCTGCCTAGCAAATATGAAACAAAGATTAAGGAAAGATAGAAATTCCGTGGATGAATTTCTTTAGAAAAATGCAGCAGAATAAACTATACTTCCTAAAGAGTTCTACCATAAAAGGATAATCACGTTTACACAGCGTTTACGAGAATATTACAGGCATACTACCTACGGTAATTAAATTAAAGCATTTAGGAAATTGAACAATAATGGTTAATAATTAAAACATTTGTACGAATGCCAGAATAAACCTAGCATTAAAACTTAACAATCTACAAAAACAAAATAATTAAAAGAAATAAAGCGCATATGTCTAATGAAATACTAACTGGATAATCAACATTTTCTAGGTCACTTTTGCTTATGGTACAACATGCAGCCACATCATAAGATTGTCATTCGATGTAGATATAGGCCATAATATGTTAATTATAATACTGTACTGATTCGAACGAGAGGAAGACGATGCATTAATAACAGCAGAAAAGCAAGAGCCCCCTGATAGCACTAGGCTACCTGAGTCTAGATTCGAAACGGATGGGTGGATAGCACACACACACACACACACGCACATATATATATATATATATATATATATATATATATATATATATATATATATTATAGTGTAAACCGACTGAAGTGAAAAGCAAAGATGGATTACATAAAACAGCAGCGATTACAAGCCATCTTCGCTAATATTAGACGTCGTAATGTTTGAGATGAAAAAACAAAAATCGCATCGCTAAGACGATGGAAGGCTGCTTGGGATGGCGATTGTCTGTGAATGCTTTCTATGAGTTAAAGAATACCAGAGGGGTTTCATGAAAGATTTTATGACGAAAAGACATGTGTTGGTGGCCGAAGTGTCTGGGGAGTAATATATTTTGGCGAGACGTAATATAATTGCAATTAAAGGCGATTTCATTTTATCTTGGTGCCCTCCTTACCCGGAATAGGGCTTGTGATAGCGATCATTCACGAAACGCTATCTATGCTTTTAATATAAAACAACAAGGTGGATTTCAAGCAGGTGATTTGGATAAGAAAAATAGATATGCTGGTGGTCAGAAGTGTATGGGGAGTAATAAAAGATTTTACGGAGGGACGTAAGTTATAATTGGTAAGAATTCAAGGCGATGTGATTTGGCCATGGTGCCCTTCTTATCCGACTAAGGGGGTAATCCATTTAGATACAGTAGAAGTTCCAAGACGCATTTCATTCATTAAAAAGCTATGGCTTAGTGGTTAAGACTCTCGACTTGTAAAACCCAGAAGCAAATAAGTACTGATCGTATAAGGACTTCCCCTATACGATCGGAATTTATGCACAGCGCACCAAAAATTTTTATAATATACATATATTATATTATTATTAATTACTGTCGGTTTGTGCTAATATTGACCTTTTAAGAATAGAGACGACTCCTGGTTTCCAATCAGTGAAGTTAAGCTGTTTTGTGTGGTGGTCGGTACCTGGATGGGTGACCACCATCAGAATCATGATTTACGCTCTCCTTCTGGTTCTTTCTTGGATTAGAAGCAACTTTTATATACCTGTATGTATTATACACTTAATTATTTTTATTTTGAGAAATTAAGAATGAAAGGGGAAAAACAATAGGTCAATGCGATCTCTTGCTGATGTGAAGGGCGAAGGTTCGAATCCAATAACGGACGCCTATGTTCTTTTCCATTTCATTCTCCACTTCACAAAATACTTATATCTGCATATAAACACATTATATACGTACCACATTCTCATAATCAAACAAAATCAGCCCTTTTCACCCAGGTAGAGCATAAACAGATATTTCGGTAGCTGTCACCCATCCAGGTACTGACCACCGACCCAAAGCAGCCTTAACCTCACTGATCGTAAGCCAGGAGTCGTCTCCTCTAGACCATGGTACTCTCTTCTTTGAGCGCCAATAGTGATGGAAATTTATACATTAGAAAATGTCACTAGGCAGTTGAAACCAAAATTCTTGGAAGCTTTAAATAACACGAATAATAGTGAAGGTGGAATAACATTGATTTTTTTGTGATAAATTGGAAATGTTCTGTTAATAAATAAATAAATAAATAAACAAACAACAAACACACACAATAAACAAACAAACAAACAAAAAACAAATAAAACAAACATATATATATATATATATATATATATATATATATATATATATATATATATATATATATATATACATACATATATTGTGTGTGTGTGTGTGTGTGTGTGTAGTATAAAAGAGGACCATCAAGCACTATTTGAACATTGCAACTATATACTTCGAGGCACTGGTAAAACATGAACATGGATATCTTACAAGAGTTTATATACAAGTATATGTAGGTGTGGCAGTAACGTCTCTATTGGTGACCCGAGGAAGGATGGGATTAGAATATTCCCTGGTGATTTCTGGCCTCATTACTCTCGTCTGGCGACTCGTCCGGTGGTCGGATGTTCTTGGAACACCCTGCTTGAGGATTAGCTCCTCGTTGGACGAGTGGTTTTCGCGCTCTGCTACCAATCCGGTGGTCCGAAGTTCGATTCCCGCTCGGCCAACGCGGAAGTAGACGAATTTATTTCAGGTGATAGAAATTCATTTCTCGGTATAATGTGTTTCGGATCCCAAAATAAACTGTAGGTCCCGTTGCTTGGTGACCAACTGGTTCCTACCCACATCAAAATATCTAATCCTTCGGGCCAGCACTAGGAAAGCTGCTAATCAGCTCAGTGGTCTGGTTAAACTAAGCTATACTTTACTTGACTTGCTTAAGGATCGCCTAAGGTATTATTCGTCGATGTCCATCCAATTTTCAATGTCCTCCTGACAGGTCATATTATTGGTTTGATTGATGATAGCAGACTCAGCATTTTCCTTTGTACAGACAGCTACTATGCTTGTATGTAAACTCTTGTAAGATATCCTATGTCCATATTTTTACCAGTGATCAGGAGCACAGAAGGAAGTGCTCGAATTATATGGTTGCAATGTACAAATAGTGTTTATGGTCCTTTTGTCTTCATATTATGCTGATGAATTACAGTAAAAGTTCTTTGCAGGATAAGGTGCAGAATAGCCTTACTGTTTTAGTGTTATTTATCTATTCTTCTTTTTATTCTTTTACAGACATATCATGATTTTTTGTATGTTTTCTTCTGTAATTAAAAAAAATTAATGTAACTTTACTGTGCATCAATTTTAGCGCTTGGTGTTTTTCTGTTTAAGATATTCAATAATGTTTAAATGTTCAACATGCTGATGTTCATTGAATTTTTAAATATTGCGTAATTTTTATGAAATATGCAGTGCTTAGTTTTAATGTTGTGTGTTTATCTTTAATTATAGTCTTGAGGATGCGACTATGAGTCGTGAAACGTCGGCAAAATAAATGTACATGAGTACGATGCCTTTCCGTATGGTTTCCTCTGATAAGATGTACCTAGAGCTGCAGCTTTGTCTTCTAAGGATATATATATATATATATATATATATATATATATATATATATATATATATATATATATATATATATATATATAAATATATAATATATATATATATAGATATATATATATATATATATATATATATATATATATATATATTGAATAATTATTACATCACTGTGATTCATGAGAGGACGAAATTATTATCAACTAAAAATTATCTATATGAATCACGGTGATATGATAATATTCACAACAAGACTACGTGGGTTAAATGTTCGAATTGGCTTACATGGTAGAGGGGGTTTCATATCGATTCTATTTACGAAAACACCGAGTTCAACGATGAATTTGTAAT
>NC_061091.1:70243052-70260552 GCF_015104395.2 Macrobrachium nipponense | reverse complement strand
CGATCGTATAGGGGAAGTCCTTATACGATCAGTATTTATTTGGGTTTGGGTCATAAACGTTGAGAGTCTTAACCACTCAGCCAAATCTATGTACTAATGTAGATGTCTTGGAACTTCTACGG
This sequence comes from Macrobrachium nipponense, assembly GCF_015104395.2. Classification (NCBI taxonomy): domain Eukaryota; kingdom Metazoa; phylum Arthropoda; class Malacostraca; order Decapoda; family Palaemonidae; genus Macrobrachium; species Macrobrachium nipponense. Next base: position 70,260,430 of record NC_061091.1, on the reverse strand, counting down.
TATCTAAATGATTACCCCTTGACCGGATAAGAAGTGCACCATGGCCAAATCACATCGCCTTAAATTACAATTATATTACGTCTCCCTAAAATTTATTACTCCCCATACACTTCTGCCACCAGCATATCTATTTTCTTAATCAAATCACGCTTGAAATTCACCTTGTTTTATATTCAACTCAGGAAAAGCATTTCTTGAGCGATCGCTCTCCCAAGCCTTATTCCGGGTAAGAAGGACACCAACGCCAAATCAAATCCCTCTTAATTTGAATCATTTCACGTCCTGCCAAATTCTATCATTCCCGAGACAGTTCTGCCACCAATACACATCTTTTTTTTTTAATCAAATCACTCATGAAATCCATCTTGTATTATATTCAATTCATAGAAAACATTTCATGACCATCACTATCTCAAGCAGCCTTCCATAGTATTGAGTAATACTAGGCCTAAGAGAGCCATGTTATTTAACACAGACGCTTTTCATTTCGCCTCCTCTCCAGCATATACAAAGAACAAAGACTAAAACATAAAAAAAAAACCTGTTGAGGATTCTCATTAAAAAAAAATAGAGTATTGTAAATTACAGCAGCGATTTCGGGCCATCTTCGTTACACTGGATGTCGTAATTCAAGTTGGAAAGAAGAAAAACAAAAACGCATCGTTAAGACGATGGAGGGCTGCTTGGGATAGCGATGGTTCATGAAATGGTTTGAATGCAATTAATATTATCCAAGGTAGATTTCATGCTGGATTTTATTATGAAAAGAGGACTGTTGGTGGAAGAATTGTATCGGGAATAATAAAATTTAGGAGGACGTAATACAATTCCAAATTAAAGGTATTTGCTTTGGCCCTGGTGCCTTTCTTACACGGAATAGGGTCAACCTCTAGATACAGTAGAAGTTTCAAGACACTCACATCAGTAATTAGATATGGCCGAGTGGTAGAAACTGTCGACGCATATGACCTAAACGCAAATAAATACTGATCGTATAAGGACTTCCCCTATACGATTGGAATTTATGCACAGCCGCACCAAAAAGTTTTATAATATACATATATTATATTATATAATTACTGTCGGTTTGTGCTAATATTGACCTTTTAAGATGAGACGACTCCTGGTTTCCGATCAGTGAAGTTAAGCTGCTTTGGGTGTGGTCAATACCCTGGATGGGTGACCGCCATTGGAATCATGTTTTAGCTCTCCTTCTGGTATTTTCTTGGATTAGAAGTAAATTTCATATACTGGTATGTATAGTATATACACCCATATACTATATTACCATATTACCAGAGATAATATTCAAGATGTTATGAGTAAATATTAATGCTAGATATAGCAATAACATTACAGTAATATGAATGGTATTCATGAATGATTTTGCCTGGAAGTATCGTTTGTTTATATGGTGTTTTTACGTTGCACGGAACCAGTGGTTATTCAGCAACGGGACCAACGGCTTTACGTGACTTCCGAACCACGTTGAGAGTGAACTTCTATCACCAGAAATACACATCTCTCACTCCTCAATGGAATGGCCGAGAATCGATCCCGCGACCACTGAAGTGGGACGCTAATACCATACCAACCACACCACTGAGGCACTATGAAACTAATGTAAATGAATGTTTGTTAGGAGAGGTTATGGCTGAGGTTGTGGGGGATGGCGATTGGTATTCTCGTGTGCTGACACTGCTTCCCACTCCCTGAGCTATATCTATATCTATATATATATATATATAATATATATATATATATATATATATATATATATATATATATATATATATGTGTGTGTGTGTGTGTGTGTGTGTGTGTGTGTGCGTTTATGCGTGCAGCTATGTGTATTAACTAAAACCTCCTCCAGTTCTGTCCCTTTCTAAAACAAAGTAATTTGCTATTCTATCCATGAGAGAGAGATCTCGAGAGAAACAGACATTTTATTCAGAAGATGATGATCAGGACATTACTGTAGTAGTCCATAATTCCAGCGAAGCAGATTATTTATCTCCTGGGAAACAAAAATTTACTTATCAATCTTGAATGTCAAAAGTTTGCTCATACGAATAATGAGCCTAAAGTTTCACTAAAGCTACCTAATGTTAAGCGAAAATAACATGCATTTATTATTGTAATTTATATGGTTTACTTATCAAAATTAACTTTTCATGGACCGAAAAATAACAATACAATAAAGTTCGTGTGTTGAGGGAATGGGAAGCAGTACAGCAGACGAGAATCCCAACCGCCATCCCGCACACCATCAGCCATAAATAACCTCTCCTAACAAACACAAATGCACGTTACTCCTATGCAAGATCATCCAAGAAAACTAGAGATAATACTGTATTTTTTATTGTTATATCTAGCATTACTGTTTTCTCATAAAATCTTGAATTTTATCTCTTGTAATAATGGCTTGTCGAGGGTGAAGGTGAATGCTTTTCAAACTGTTAGGCTAAATGCTAATAGTACCTACGCATAGAAAATGAAACCGAATCTGTTCATGAATGCAAAAGCGGTTTCTGGGAGATCTGAAACACCAATGTAACTAAATATTTCTGTTTTAGTCAAGGTTAACCATCTTGAGACCAAGTACTTTTATTAAGTAGTTAACTTTGAAATCGCAATGATTATACGAACAAAGTTACAGCCACGAAGGAGAATTGAAACAATTTCCCATCGTGGCTGTAACTTTGTTAATATATATATATATATATATATATATATATATATATATATATATATATATATATATATATATATATAATATAATGTCTTTTTACAGTAATACAACAGCATAATATGAAGGCAAAGGGACCATAAAACACTATCTGTACATTGCAACCATATAATTAGAGCACTTCCTTCTGTGCTCCTGATCACTGGTAAAATATGGACATAGGATATCTTACAAGAGTTTACATACAAGCATAGTAGCTGTCTGTACAAAAGGAAAATGCTGGAATCTGCTATCATCAATCAAACCAATAATATGAACCTGTCAGGAAGACATTGGAAATCGGATGACATCGACGAATTAATCCTTAGGCCGATCCTTAAGCAGGTCAAGTCAAGTATATCTTAGACCGGCCACTCACGTCAGATGGGATTTGTAATGCCCGATCGAAATGGGCGGGGTTTAAGCAAGTTTGAATGCGAGTGGGGTGTTTTTTAGTCAAGTCAGACCTGATGAAGCACAGCAGTCAAGCCGGATCGACAAACCTGACAGTTGAGGTTTGAATGAACAGGTCACGGTCCGACATGACAGTCAAGTCGGGATATTTCAGATTATTAGCCTCCAGTTTGCACCAGTCTCTAGGGGTGCCGATCGTAAAAATATTTGCCAAAAATACACTAATCAAGACAGGCTAATGAAATTTTCAGGCATTATTAGCACTATAATAACGTATATTCTCTGTGAGTTTTATCATCCTACAGGGAAAATAGATGATTTTATGAAAAAAATGTGAAAATTAGTGTTCATTGTACAAGAGTTTAGTTGGCGGTTGGTGAGAAACTACAGTCTTGAATAGAAATTCGGTCTGACAGAATGTTGGTATATCCACCTGGAACATGCACATAAAGTATTATCAAAATAGAATAGTAAATAAGCACGTAATAACAAAAAAAAGAGCAACAACTTCAGCGAAAGCCCCGCCGAAAAATGAGATAATAGGTAGGAAGAAATATTCAGAAAAAATTCAAACCTCGATTTAGGGACAAAACCTTCTGAGAGTTTGTAGTTATTATGTCACTTGATAGCCTAAAACATCTAAAAATTATATTATTTAGGACAATCAAAGAAATACCCCCCCTTCCGGAAAAAAACCAAACCAGAGAAAAAGCGAAAAAGCGATTTTTTTCTGAGGACAAGAAACTTGAAAAATTAGTTTAGATACCCCTAAAGCTGATTTCTGAGATGAAACTAATCTTGGGAAACGTAGAAAACGACTTCGACCAATTTTTGAGAGATATACTATAATATTTGCGATTTCCATATTTATCGGCTGACCTTTCGCTTCAGTTGTTGCCCTTTTTTTTTTGTTATTACGTGCTTATTTACTGTTTTATTTTGATAATAATATATGTGCATGTTCCAGGTGGATATACCAACATTCTGTAAGACCGAATTTCTATTCAAGACTGTAGTTTTCTCACAGACCACCAGTGTCCCTTGTACAAGGGACACTGAGTTTCACATTTTTTTTTCATAAAATCATTTATTTTCCCTGTAGGATGATAAAACTCACAGAGAATATGCGTTATTATAGTGCTAATAATGCCTGATAAATTCATTAGCCTGTCTTGATTAGTGTATTTTTGGCAAATATTTTTACGATCGGCGCCCCTACAAACTGGAGCCTATCCGTAAATAAAGAGGTGAGTGGTGGGATATTTTGCGGTATTGTACTCTTGCAATAACAAAGTCCTTTTAGATCGAAACAGAGAGACGTTTTGCAAAGGTCAATTGAGCACGGAAATCCTAGATCACGGCGCCGTTCACCAAACATTAACTCACAACGGGAAACGGTTTTCAAAAAGTCATTAGAGAAGCATATTCTCCCTACATTTTTTGTTTTGTTTGTTTTTCATCCGGAGACGTAGCACCCAAAAAAAAGTGAGCTTAATATTTCTCCTAAATGGACCTGATTTCCATATTTGGAACATTTCGCTGAGATAGATTTAAAGTTTTTTTATTTTTAGAGGGTGGGCGTATGCGGGCGCGTGGGGTGGGGGGAGTCTCCAACACAACAATATTTACTATCCCCTAGGAACATAATCTTATTTCCCTTCTGTTACAGGTCTACATAGAAGAGCTAAAGGAACAGTAACAAAGACATATTATCAAACTTACCGTAGAGGAGAAGACGAGGTCAGTGTTGCTCTCCTTAATACATCGATTTACACACCCCCCCCCCCCCTCCCTCTCTCTCTCTCCTTCTCCCTCTCTCGTCAACCGTATCTTCTCTCTCTCTCTCTCTTCATCGAGGCTTCCTGCTGGCTGAGGGAGAAGAAGAAAAATGGGCGAGAGGCAGTTTAGAAGGATTTGACCTGACCTGACCTGTCACACTGCCTGAGGGGGCAGTTTCGCGGTCCAATAATTGTTACTTTCCAGCCCCTGTCTGCCCATTACGACCTAAAGGAACTGCTCTACGTAACGATGGCAGGAACTCTAGTAGATTCACATCAATCATGCATCTGATATCTAGGCCAGTCCCTTACGACGCTCCTGATTTGCTGTGGATAGCCTATCACAGGGCTGGAAACTCTCAGTCTCTCGAGAGAGTTCACATAGACAGGACGTATGTTCCACCTCTCCTGAGGGAAACATATTTTTCAAAAGTATCTATCAGGAGAGGTGGAAACATACATCCTGCCTTTGCAAACTCTCTCGAGAGACTGAGAGTTTCCAGACCTGTGACTGGCCTTATCAACAGCCAATCAGGAGCGTCGAAGGGACTGGCCTAGATATCAGATGCACGGTTGATGTGAATCTACTATAGTTGGACTGATGAAGACTACAGTACGTAGACCCAGCAATGGTGTAGCGCCGACAGTACACCTCAGTCGGTGCACTGTGGGCGAAATAAGACACAAAAATAAACTAGCTATACCTGACTTGTTTCAGCTGTGTATATCAGTAAACACTCGAGACTTCCGTGAGGGATTAACTTTGTCATATATTTTCTTTCCATCCATAAGTCTCGTTTTGTATAAGTGAATCACAAAAATGTTGAACGTTGAATATATAAATAAAGGCGAAAGGCACAAAGGAAAGTGGAGTGAAGGAGTACTGTGAACAAGGTCTTTCGACTCGATGTCCTTGCTAAGTAAAGGACATCGAGCCTTCACTCCTCCCTGGCTTTGGCCTTTCTTCATATAAAGTTTTGTTTATGTAATATTTACTCTGTTTTTTTTTTTTTTTTTTTTGTTTTTTTCCATCTGTCCATCCGCTTTGTGTTTTGCACATGGTACACTGCGTCCCGGGCTATAAATGATATCCTGCTTCGAATATTAACTGTGTAATTCGCATACAGTAAATAATTAAAACACTTTTCAGTTTGCAAATGTACACCCAGATATCCTTTTATTTACCTAAAATTTACACATAGCGTAACTATTTAAAGCCCGGGACGCAGTGTTACCATACGAAATAAAACACCACAGGCAGATGGACAGATGGAAAAAAAAACAGAGTATAGTGAATGGAATGAATCATACAACAATATGCAGTGTCATTAACCATAATATTTTTTTTATGGGTTAACTTAGACAGAATATTCTTTATAGAGATAACCAAATTGACCTTCCTTTGCTCTGGGAGGAGTCATCTTGTGTTAAGGCGCTTCCGAAATGACGGATAGAGGCGTGTTTGCATTGTGCTTGCTTTTGCAGGCAAGAACGGACGCAAAAAAACTATATGTACATACATACATACATTCACACTATATATATATATATATATATATATATATATATATATATATATATATATAGATATATATATATATATATGTTGTAACTAATAAGGAAAATGGCGGGTTTAGGTCTAACGGGCGACTAAAATGACGATTAGGTCTAACTGTAGAATTTAATGTTAATTTAAGTTAAATGATCTATTTTTTGTTTATAGAAATATTTAACTTAAATAAATGATTCTATTTTTGTTATGAAAAATTTATTTAAATAAAAAATTAATTCTTATTTTTTTGTAAAAAATAAAACATTTAACTTAAATACTTACAATTAAATAAAAATAATAAAAAGGATAATTGATTTTTATTTACATTAAAAATAATAAAATAGATAATTGATTTTTATTACCAAAAAACTAAAAAATAAAAAAAAATAAAAAAATACAATAATTGTTGTTGTTAAATTATTATGGTCGCAATATTAAATCATAATGATAAATCAATTTCTGAATAAATTTTAGGCAGCTCTTTTTAATATGTCAACCCACACACCCAAAATAATTCTTGACTACCTTATTATATTTTATTTAAAATCTAAAAATCCCATATAAAATTTTTATCACTATTAGATTTTTTTAATGCCATAATCAATTCCAATTTCCTTCTCTGAGAAATGACAAGAAAACTAAATAACATGGAATACTATTGTATTTTAAGCAACTCCTGATGAAGGAAAATCAGGGTGGGGACATATATACATTAATCTACAACAAACAATATAATATAAATAATAATAATAATAATAATAATGAATAAATTCTATATTTACTTTATACAATTTTTCATCATCCTATTATAACACACTAATAATTATTATTACAAAACATTGAATGAAAAAATTGAATCATTATTATACTGTTGTAAATTTTATGATATTGTATAAAGGTAAATTTATTTAATTGTAAAAATTTTTAAATAATTATGTTGTATGATTTTCATTGATACGTGGTAATAGCACTGTTTAGGATTCTTCGAAAGAAAATAGAAAATTTAAAAGACAAGGTTGTTTTTCTTTTGCCGAGAGATAGACTACAAATAACTTTCCCAGAATACAGCAGCTCTCAGAGAGAATGTTGTATAAAGGCAAATTTAATTGTAGTAAAACAATTATAAATAAAACATAAAAAATAAATTATTTTTTTAAATTGTGGTAAAAAAATCACAATTTTGAAATATTTAAAAACATAATTTTGTATTTTGTATATAATGATTATTATGAAGATAAAACATATTTTGAGAAAGAAAATAAGTTTTATCCAAATATAGAGATTACCGGACGAATAGATAAAGATGAAATTCTTTTTTTTTTCATAAAATTCTGTAAATTCTACATCATCCACATTGTTATCCAAACCATCCAGATTCAGGTTTCATTTCACTTTTCTACAATGATATTTTTATTTGTTTGAACAATGATATTGATAATAAGTTATCTTTTCCAAAACTCAAAAGAGGTACATAAGAATGAGTGCATGCACGTGTTCCCATTTAAAGGCCATGAGCGCCTCATGGGCACTATATGTATTCCTTCCTTGTAACCCCGTAAACAGAGGAACTTTTTTATTGGTGCCATGAGAGGGCCATTATACTCATGCGCATCCCCCAGACATGTGATCTGCTTTTGCAAGAACGAGCACTTGGCTAGCATTAAGCAGGGACCTGGTTCAATCTCAAGCCTAAGCAGGAATAACAAGGACCTGTTCAATCTCAAGCCTTAAGGGGATAACAAGAGCCTGTTACTCAGTGCTTGGGTTGGTTGGGTGCTATTCCCTCCCGTTTTTTTCTCCCCTAGAATAACACATTACTTCATCCGTGGTATTTTTGGAAAAGTATTTTTTAGAGATAGTATAATTACTTTCTGTAAATTTATTAAATTCCTTATTCTAACACATAACTGAATATGTAACATATTTTCACCTTTTTTTAAAAAATAAAGGCTGTCTATATTTTCAATTTCCAATTTAAAAATTCTAATTTGTGTTCAAAACCATTTGTTTTGATTTTTTATCCGCCGAGATAAACAAAATTTTTGTTTACAATTAATAATTATAAACATCATATACATGTTTTATTTAGTGGGTAGAAAAAGGCAATTCATTATCATATTTTTTCTCATTTCATATCATCTATTAAAAACCTATTAGTAAATATATTGAAAATACGGGATTGGAAAGATTCCCTCCGGAAATAAAATTTATATTATAATAATTATTATTATTTTCCTACAAAATATTTTATTTTTTATATTATTTTTGTTATTTTCTGATTTGAATATAATAAAAAAATATAAAAATGGTTGTAAATAATAATATAATAGTTATATATATTAATATACAATAATAAAATAATATAATAAAAAACTCTATTTGAAATACAACAGATTTAATGTGTTTAATATCGAGCTTAATAGTTAAAATGCAATTTATCTTACAAAAAAAAATATATTTTACTTCTTATATAGGTTCAAATAAAATATATTATTTATTTATTTATTTACATATATTTCATTATTTTTAACCTCACACAATCTTTCATACTACTTAATTTAAGATCAATTTTCTTTCTCAAAATATGTTTTATCTTCATCATAATAACCATTATATACAAAATCCCTGCTTATTTATTTATGTATGGAAAATGGAAAACAAACCTAACAACGGTATATTTGCAAAACCAGAAGACAAAAAGCTAGTTAGGAGAACCTAATTCTAAGAGAGAAAGTATAGTAACAAATGCATTCTGCTGCCTTGCAGTCTTACTTTTTAGTAAAAGGTTACGACCACTGCCAATAGTACCAAATGAAAAAAAAAACAAAAAAAAAAAACGCATCTACCAATGGGTGGCGAACAAAGCTGAACAACTACCATTACCACACAAAATGAAAAGATAAAAAAAAAAAGGACACATATCTGAAGGACATCATGAGAGCCCCAATTCCAACCCTGGATTGCCCCTGCCTAATTCAAAATGGAAAACCGCTTGCATAATGAGCATAAAAGACGAAAGTTTTAAACAGCCCGCCGCCACATTATTCGCGGCGCGAAGCAATTCCAAAACTACAATTAGCGCATAAAAAAAAGACGAAAAAAAAATTGGTAGGAAAATATGTTCGTTTCGGAACACGACCCTCAGAACAAACTCGCACATACACACACTGGCACTTCATTAGTAAGTGGGATGGGTCTCTCTCTCTCTCTCGTTACTAAGTGCCACCTGCTAAACCCTATTTGCAACTTCGTTAGCAGGACGTAGCATTCGGGCTAGTTAGGCCACAGGGATAACTTGGTTACAATACATGCCATAGACTGCCTGGATCAACCTATGTGGAAACTTTTTATTTTATTTTATTTCATAATCATAATGATTCTGATAAACAACGATGATGATGATGATGATGATGATGATTCTTGCATTTTAATGATTTTTTTCTATTTATCAATTCATTAATTAATGTTTTTTTTTAATAAGTGAGACTACTTCTTTCAGTTTTTTCTTTTACTAAATTCTTTGGAAGCTTGAAACTCAAGTCAATAGTCCCTGTAGGCTTGTTCCATATGAATAGGGTTCAACTTCTGAGTATTAATAATAATAATAATAATAATAATAATAATAATAATAATAATAATAATAATAATAATAATAATAGTGAATAGTGGTGATTATCATCATGAAACTGATATTCATAATGATTATGATAATCGTAACGATGACGTTGATGATGACGTTGACAACAAGATGATGATACTGACGATGATATAATGCTAAAGAAAGTTAGGTAGAAATGATGATGATAATACAATAGCATGACGAAGATGATAAAATAATTCTAACGATAATGATGTTGATGATAATGATGGAGATTACAAAAGAAAAAAGAAATGACGAGGGTGATACAAATGATAATGACGATAATAAAGAGACAATGTTAGCAAGCATACGACCATTAACATACACGAATGCCGGTCATTCGTACTATATATATTCACAAGGGAAATTTCTCTTAAAATAATTATTAAAAAAACGAGAGAATATGCCGCTGCATTCCATAATCCATTAGTGTGTCGTGGGACTGTCTGTCCAAATGGGATAAGAACTCATTTATAACGAAGCGTCCGCTAGCGGCAAAAAACTTGGCGCGCATAAACAAAGAGCTCGCTTCCTCATATACTATTCAGGATCATTAGCACACCAAGAATAAGATAATTCAGGCGCCACTCGCCACTACACGTTTGTATGTATCGATCAATTCGCCCCCTTTCTCTCTCTCTCTCTCTATTTGCCTTTCTTTCAATCTACTTGCCTTTCTCTCGATCTACTTGTCTCTCTCTCTATTCGCCTTTCTCTCTCTCTCTCTATTTGCTTCTTTCCTTCTCTGATTGTGCTCTCTATTGCCTTTCTTTCGATCTACTTGCCTCTCTCTCTCTCTCTCTCTCTCTCTCTCTCTCTCTCTCTCTCTCTTTGCTTCTTTCCTTCTCTGATTGTCTGCTCTCTCTCTCTCTCTCTATTTGCCTTTCTTTCGATCTACTTTCTCTCTCTCTCTCTCTCTCTCTCTCTCTCTCTCTCTCTCTCTCTCTCTCTCTCTCTATTTGCCTTTCTTTCGATCTACTTGTCTCTCTCTCTCTCTCTCTCCTCTCTATTTGCCTTTCTTTCGATCTACTTGTCTCTCTCTCTCTCTCTCTATTTGCCTTTCTTTCGATCTACTTGTCTCTCTCTCCCTCTCTCTATTTGCCTTTCCTTCGATCTACTTGTCTCTTTCCCTCTCTCTCTCCTCGATCTCCTCTCTCTCTCTCTCTCTTTGCTTCTTTCGATCTACTTGCTTCTCTCTTTTTTTTTCTATATATATATATATATATATATATATATATATATATATATATATATATATATATATATATATATATATATATATATATATATATATATATACATAATACACACACACACACACACACATATATATTTATATATATATATATATATATATATATATATATATATATATATAATACACACACACCACACACGCCATATATATTATATAAAACCGCTTTATTTCTACCATTGGTATTCATTATTTGGTTGTTTCATTTTGTGTAAGGAATAAATAAAGGTCGAGGAATACTTACAAAAATAGTCACCGTTAAAATACTCAATATATCGTTTCATTCTCATAAAAGATTGCCATGATATATTTCAGCGGAAGATTTGACAAATGCAGCGGACTTTAGCGTTATATCCGGTGGGGATTTAATGCTATGATCGTCATTTGTTATTCTATTGTTTGCGATTTTTTTGTGTGACCTTTTTAGTTTTTATTCTTCAGATTTATATTCTGTTCCAATTGAATTCAACACAATTCACTGTTACACGTTTGTTTATTTGTATATCTATTTATTTATTTATTTGTTTATTTATTTTGCGGCTTATTTGATTTTTATTTAGCTCCCCTTACAATTGACATCTGATGCATCAAATTCTCGAAATTGCTTCGTTACTCACAGCTCTCTCTCTCTCTCTCTCTCTCTCTCTCAAAATAAAATTATATTTTCTTGTGAGAACTGAATCCATCTGTTGCGTGTGCCACGTCGTTTAAAAGAACCACTCACACACATGTGTATGAGACCATATATATATTGGAATTAATATATATTTCTGCCTCACATCGGGAACGAACCTGGGTCTCCAGAATGACAGGCCAAGGCGGTACCAACTGACCTAACAAAGATCTCGGAAGGTCAGGTCGGTCGGTTAGCCTTGGCCTGTCAATCGGGAGGCCGAAGTTAGTTCCCGAAGTGAGTCGAATTTTTTTTTTTTTTTTTTTACTTATTTTAATCATTTTTTGTCCTGTTTATTTTACGTTTTGTGCTTTTAAAGGTGTCCTTTTAGTTGTTCTTTTTAATTTTGTAATCATTGTGCAACTTTTATTTTTAAATTTCAAATACTTAGCTTTATTGTAATTTATCTTATGTTATCTAGTTTGTACAGCCCTCGAAAATGTCATGAAATCATTACGAAACGTCGGGAATAAATTGACCCTTTTAGCAAGTCTTCGCGTCCTTCTCCGCATTGATATATATACATACATACATACATACATATATATTATATATATATATATGATAAATTTATATATATATATATATATATATATATATATATATATATATATATATATATATATATATATATATATATATATATATATATATATATAATATATATATATATATATATATAGAGAGAGAGAGAGAGAGAGAGAGAGAGAGAGAGAGAGAGAGAGAGAGAGAGACCTTGTTTCCTTTCCGTGTGCCTTCCATTAGTTCCCTTTTCATTTTGTCTGAGCAGCGTCGCAAGAATAATTGGAAAGCCATCAATTCACAAGAGTACATTTACAAATTATGCAACACAGTGCAATAGCAATTTTGGAATCTGCGTTCGTCGCTTTTAGCGATGCTTTAATTTCAAATCACACGAGCAAGAACAGGTGGTGTTGGAGGCGGGGTTTTATGATGTAAGTAAACCATGCAGAACACAGATAAGAAACAGTATTGCCACAATGCCTCAATTTAGAAGACGCAGTTGAAGAAGAAATGCAGACCCAGACACCGACTGCAGCTCCTGTTTTGTATAAAGAAGCAGGAACGCAAACAGAGGAGTTTGTAGCTAAGCAAAACATCGAAACTCAGACCTACAAACAAGGAAATAAAACTGCAGACGCCGGTAACGAATACTTCCTTGTAGGAGAATATCAAATCAGAAGTTCCTGCTGACCTACGATGAGTTTGAGGCATTTTTAAATAGTGCTATCTTCAATTACGACAGTGACAGTTATGAAATAGAAAAATTTATAGTCGTAGAAAAACGGGAAAAAAAGCGCAACTCTATGGAGTTCAAGTACCATATTTCACTTTACGAAAAAAAAAAGCAGAGAGCGTCAATAGGGACCTTCAAAGGAAAAACGAAATGTTATCAGTTTTAGAAACAGGATAACAAAAATAAGCGACATCTTAAGCGGTGACAGTTGAAATATCCGGTCGTTAGACGTGAGGGTTGCTCTAGAGTCAATAGAACTTGGTTAATTAGGTTTGTTTCCCCCATCCCTACTTTACAGAGCTGGGTCAATGAGGTTTGATTCTTTCTTCCTGCTAGATTTTTTTTTTGATGCACACACTTTGCAGACATAGTTTGGTATATATATGAACCCCTTTGAAGAGCATCAAATGGACCCCCATACTTACATAAATTCAATCGGTGATACAAACACAGGCAGGAAACTAAATTTTTTCAGACAACCTGCAACACTGTGCAAACACTTCCGACATTTCTATTGGCAAGGAACGATGCGAGGCCGGTTGAAATAGGGCAAGCACAACCATTTCCAGGCGAGCTGGAATCGTTCCTGGAAATTGAAAACTTTCCATTAGATTTTACCCTAATGGAAATGTTTCAGGCTGGTGTTTCCAACACTGTGCAAACGCTTCCGAAATTGGCAGGGAACGATTCGTGCCCATTGGACATAGGGCAAACACAACCATTTCCAGGCAATGTGGGCCAGTCTACGGAAAGCTCTGCCATGCCAGGGAACACTCCTGGTCCGGTGGAAATAGAGAAAACACAACCATTTCCAGGCAAGCTGGAATCGTTCCTGGAAATTGAAAACTTTCCATTAGATTTTACCCTAATGGAAATGTTTCAGGCTGGTGTTTCCAACACTGTGCAAACGCTTCCGAAATTGGCAGGGAACGATTCGTGCCCATTGGACATAGGGCAAACACAACCATTTCCAGGCAATGTGGGCCAGTCTACGGAAAGCTCTGCCATGCCAGGGAACACTCCTGGTCCGGTGGAAATAGAGAAAACACAACCATTTCCAGTCAAGGTGGGACAGCCCCTAGAAAATCCGGCATTGGTAGGTAACACTCCGGACCCGGAAATAGGGCAAGTACAACAATTTTTTTTTTTTTTTTCCAGTGGAAATAGGGCAAACACAACCATTTCCAGGCAAGCTGGAATCGTTCCTGGAAATTGAAAACTTTCCATTAGATTTTACCCTAATGGAAATGTTTCAGGCTGGTGTTTCCAACACTGTGCAAACGCTTCCGAAATTGGCAGGGAACGATTCGTGCCCATTGGAAATAGGGCAATCACAACCATTTCCAGGCAAGATGGAGAACACTTCGGGGCCGGCGGAAATAGGACAAGTACAACAATTTCCAGTGGAAATAAGGCAATCACAACCATTTCCAGGTAGATGGAGAACACTTCGGGGCAGGCGGAAATAGGACAAGTACAACAATTTCCAGTGGAAATAGGGCAATCACAACCATTTCCAGGCAAGATGGAGAACACTTCGGGGCCGGTGGAAACAGGACAAGTACAACAATTTCCAGTGGAAATAGGGCAACCACAACCAGTTCCAGGCAAGATGGAGAACACTTCGGGGCCGGTGGAAACAGGACAAGTACAACAATTTCCAGTGGAAATAGGCACACAACCAGTTCCAGGAAAGGTGGAGAACACTCCGGGACCGACAGAAATAGACAAAGAACCATTCCTGGAAAAGAATGCCTTGAGGCCAGTAAAAAAAAGGTTCAGTAAAATATTAACCTCAAAAAAAAGACAATATTTATGTAAAACTGTTGATATGGGTAAACATCAGAAACGAAAAGATATAAAAATGAAAATAAAATTATCAAAAAATGCCATGGAGTTACGGGGTAACAACAACACTAGAACATATGATACCTTTTTTGATAATACTAAAGATAATTACAATATCATTAAAGTTAATGATATTTTTAATAATGAAAAATGTGACACTATTATAATATTTAAATTTATAAAACAATCTATTGTAAATAAATCATGCCCGATAGTGTCGTGTGCAGATAAATATTTTAACAATACATCAAAAGTTTTTGTAATTATCGAATTCAGTTTGAATTTCATATATTCTTCATATTATAGGTCTAATTTTGCTGGTGAAAATAATAAATTGAGGGATATTCTTTTAAAAGAAAATTGTATTCCCATTCATATTGACATAAATAAATTCTCTCATATGAGTGATATTTTAAATTGTATGTTTTTTATATATAATTACATGGATTACATGGGAGTGAATAAACAAACTGATTATTTAATAACTAAAGATTTTCAGGGAAAAAAAATTGAATTTGCAATTGAATCTGTCCTTAAATACAAGAAAAAACAAAAAACAAAATGTCTGTGGAGTGATTACTGTAATAAAATTCTTAAAAAGCTTTAATTGTGATCAATATTATATTTTTTTTTTCATCAATAAAAAATAAAATACAGAAACCATTTTCAATTATACCAAGATTGTTTTGGAAGTCTCAAAAGATAAGCAATATATATACATTATGAAAATATAAATGTTTTGTGGAATTCATGCAATTTTGTATATATTATTTCACTTAATTGCAGGAGTTTGTAGCTAAGCAAAACATCGAAACTCAGACCTACAAACAAGAAAATAGAACTGCAAACGAATACTTCCTCGTAGGAGAATATCAAATCAGAAGTTCCTGCTGACCTACGAGGGGTTTGAGGCATTTTTAAATAGGGCTATCTTCAATAACGACAGTGACAGTAATGAAATCGGAAAATTTATAGTCGTAGAAAAACGGAAGAAAAAGCGCAACTCTATGGAGTTCAAGTACCATATTTCACTTTACGAAAAAAAAAAGTAGAGAGAGTCGATCGTTTAGCAATAGGGAACGACGAAGGAAAAACGAAATAACCCCACAGTTTCACTTACATTAGTAGGTGTCTTGTAGAATATATTTGAAGGAAAACCAATGTTTTCCATTTCACACATTCGCGACAGGGTTTCCAAGTTGTAAAAAACACGATAAAAACAGACAACAGCTGATCAAGAATAACAGCACATGCGCGAACACGCCCCCTAAACAGTATTTGATCGGGAAACACTGACTGTCCACGTGGTGATGGAGTTATTGTTGTTGATACATTACGACGATGCCAGAGGGAAAAATATCGTTCCATAACAAGCAAAATAAAAATCAATATCAAAGCAAATAATTGAAAAGTAACTAGGACAGTGGACGTTATGGATGACAGATAGATTCTGCACAAAAATTGCATTTTTTACCTATTAAAATACTTCAGATCGCTTTCATCTTTCGCTTGGCAACATTACACACCTCTAGGATGCAAGGGTAGAGCATGAATGTAATATTAGGTCCAATTGACGCCACTTACCACTACTGTCTCTCTCCTCTCTCTCTCTCTCTCTGACAAGCATTGTGATGTTGATATAACCCACGTTTTTAAGAGTAAAAATAATTGAAGAAAAAATGTAAAAATATATAAATGTATATGAAGGGTTACTATCGACATAATCATTAAAAAAAACTGTTTTTTCTCCCAATGTTAAGTAAATCTTTAAAAGCCATGTATTCTTGGGTTTAAGATAACCCTCTAGCTTCTACACTCAGGATTCTATTTTATCTTTCTTATAAACTCCAATAAACTTGGTTGTTTGTTTTTTATCAGTCTCCTGCCATCAGGAAGCCATTTTTTATGGATGTAAGTTTCGCCTAGTAGTGCTTTCAGAACTAATTTTTTTATAATTTTTTGGTTAGTAAAAGATAATACGGGAAGAATAAAATTCATAAATAAATCAACATCTTTTGAAAAGATAATATATCCTCCAAAAGCGGCCAGTATACGTCGCCAGCCGACACCCCTTATGGCAACTTATAGTGTCCTCATTATCACATACTCAACTTGCACTGCAACACGAATACACTTGTGGTTATATTGAGACAGTTTTTGGGCTGGAAAAATGAGACAGTCCGTTAAGAAGATCCTGAAAAGAGTGCTTATTGTGTAAGAAAGCACAAAATC